>NC_092337.1:317847500-318152500 GCF_046630445.1 Rutidosis leptorrhynchoides
CAAACCTTGATTTTGAATTCTCGACATTTTTAGACAAAGATTATAACATAAAGTAGTTTTTAAATCGTTCCTAAAATCTTTCTCAATCATCAATTGAAACTAGAACATCAAAACAGAGATGAATTTCATGAGAAACAACTCGTTTGACTTTTTCAAACAAAACTTTGACTCTAAAATTCTCATTCGATCAGATGAATTGGAAGCTCTAATTTTGCAGATAGTTTGCTCAAAAGATTCCTAACACAATAGAATTTATAGATTTTGAAATGGAATTCGTTTTAGAGCTTTTAAAAAAATAAAACGCGAACAGGGACAGGACCTTTGTTCTTCTTTTTTTTCTGATTTAATTCTTTAATTAAATGATATTGTGTGATTGATAATAATATTGGAAGGTCGACTGGTTTACTTCAATATAGAATTAGATTGATTTATACTGCAAATATGTGGGTGTCGACTCAGTAAGCATAATCAAACAGAAATATAAAAGAAAATAAAAGCAGATTAGAATAAAAATAAAAATAAAAGCAGATCACAATCTAAGAAAAATAATTAACGCTGTTAATGGTGATACCTAATTCTGGTATATGTCGATCATCATCATTCATTTTTTTTTATATCTGTATTATTTTTACCTAATAATATTAATTGATAAATATACTAATACTAATAATAATAATTAATAATAATATTAATAATAATGATAATAAGTATATAACAATAATATTAGTAATAATAATACTAATAATGATAAAACTAATAATAATAATAGATTATGTTAATGATACTAATAATCATTTTAATCATAATAATAATAAATGATATGATAATAATAATACTTTTGGTAATAATAATATTGATAATGCTAAAAACGAACATATATTTCATAGCATTATTCCCCAAGAAAGACAAGCTTTTAGTTGCAATTGTTCTATTTACAAGTGATATTCGTTTAAATATTAAAAGGTGAAGACAAAAGACAGATTCGACGAATTGAAGACGCAAACGACCAAAAAGCTCAAAAGTACAAAATACAATCAAAGAGGTTCCAATTATTGATAAGAAACGTCTCGAAATTACAAGAGTACAAGATTCAAAACGCAAAGTACAAGATATTAAATTGTACGCAAGGACGTTCGAAAATCCGGAACTGAGACCAGAGTCAACTCTCAACGCTCGACGCAACGGACTAAAAATTACAAGTCAACTATGCACATGAATATAATATAATATATAAATAATTCTTAAAAATTATATATATATTATATTATTATTTAAAATCGTCGGCAAACAAAGAGCCAAGGCTGAATGAGCTGTAAAAACGAACTCCGCGACTTGCGGAGTTCGAAGGCTAAAAGTACCGCGACTCGCGGAGCCCCAAAAAATGAAAATGCCTATAAAAGCCAACGCAGTTCGACGAATTTAGATATCAATATATATCCATCCATCTATATATACGTAATATTTATATTTATAATTTATATTTTAATTTTAATTTTAATTTTAAATCCTAATAATAAGGGTATGTTAGCGAATGTTGTAAGGGTGTAAGTCGAAATTCTGTCTGTGTAACGCTACGCTATTTTTAATCATTGTAAGTTATGTTCAACCTTTTTAATTTAATGTCTCGTAGCTAAGTTATTATTATGCTTATTTAAAACGAAGTAATCATGATGTTGGGCTAATTACTAAAATTGGGTAATTGGGCTTTGTACCATAATTGGGGTTTGGACAAAAGAACGACACTTGTGGAAATTAGACTATGGGCTATTAATGGCCTTTATATTTGTTTAACTAAATGATAGTTTGTTAATTTTAATATAAAGATTTACAATTGGACGTACCTATAAATAACCACATACACTCGATCGGACACGATGGGCGGGGTATTTATATTTACGAATAATCGTTCATTTAACCGGACACGGGAATGGATTAATAGCCACTACAATTATTAAAACAGGGGTGAAATTATGTACAAGGACACTTGGCATAATTGTAAACAAAGTATTAAAACCTTGGGTTACACTCAGTCGACATCCTGGTGTAATTATTAAACAAAGTATTAAAATCTTGTTACAGTTTAAGTCCCCAATTAGTTGGAATATTTAACTTCGGGTATAAGGATAATTTGACGAGGACACTCGCACTTTATATTTATGACTGATGGACTGTTATGGACAAAAACCAGACGGACATATTAAATAATCCAGGACAAAGGACAATTAACCCATGGGCATAAAACTAAAATCAACACGTCAAACATCATGATTACGGAAGTTTAAATAAGCATAATTCTTTTATTTCATATTTAATTTCCTTTATTTTATATTTAATTGCACTTCTAATTATCGCATTTTTATTGTTATTGTATTTAATTGCACTTTTAATTATCGTACTTTTTAAGTATCGCAAGTTTATTTTATCGCACTTTTATTATTCGCAATTTCATTATCGTTATTTACTTTACGCTTTAAATTAAGTCTTGTATTTATTTATTATTTTACATTTGGTTTTAACTGCGACTAAAGTTTTAAAATCGACAAACCGGTCATTAAACGGTAAAAACCCCCCCTTTATAATAATAATATTACTTATATATTTGTATTTTTATAAAAGTAAACTAATATAGCGTTAAGCTTTGTTTAAAGATTTTCCCTGTGGAACGAACCGGACTTACTAAAAACTACACTACTGTACGATTAGGTACACTGCCTATAGGTGTTGTAGCAAGGTTTAAGTATATCCATTCTATAAATAAATAAATATCTTGTGTAAAATTGTATCGTATTTAATAGTATTTCCTTGTAAAATATAAAGCTATTTTATATACACCTCGCATAACATCAAGTATATTTTTGGCGCCGCTGCCGGGGAACAATCTTGCTTAAAAGCCAGAAGCGCAACGCTAATAAAAAAAATTATTTTTTTTAGTTTACTTTTATACGCTTTTGTAAAAATACGTTTTAAATATTTGAAAACATAAAAAGAAAAACAAAAATATAAATATTTTTAAGATTTTGTTAAATATTTAAGTTTTGTAAAGTTTCTTTATTTTTATTTTATAAAAATATAAGTTTTATTTAAATATTTTGTTTTTATTAAAACATAAAAAAAACGTCGAATTAAATCCTGTACCTGAGTTGAATTTTGGAACCTCGCGACTCGCGGAGTTTGCAGCTTCGAATACCGCAACTCGCGGAGCCGTCTGACACGGGCCACACAGGAACCCTAATCAGCATTAATTACGGAGTAATTATTAATTATTATTATTATTATTAACCCTAAATTACTTATTATTATAATTAGTTTTAAGTTTTTAAATTAAATTGCATTTTAGTTAAATTAGTTTAATTAAAATATAAAATTAATAGTTTAATAAAATAAATAATATAAAAATAATATTTTTATAAAAATTGTACTTTTTACAACTTTTTGTATATTTTTATATTTTGTCCCTTTTTAATTATTTTAGCGTAATATTTGTATTTTTCGCTCGTATTTAGTTTTAAGATATAGTTTTTGTCATAGTTATTTTTTTTTACTTCTAGATTTTTAGGTTTTGCCGTAAAATTCCTTAAGTGCTTTTTCTTTAGACTAAGATTTAGGTGCTTAGAATTTTGTGACGCCTTTTTAAGATATTTTCATTAGGGATATAGTTTTACTTGTAAGCTTTAATATTTTTAGACGCCTTTTACCTATGTATCAATTATCATTCCAATTAGTAATCTCAATTTGCGATTATAATTTTAAGTTAGTGATAGTAATAAGGTTGGGTTAGTCGAGTGTTTTTAAGTTCTATAAGTTACTCTTTTTCTTTCTTATTTTTATTTTTCGACCTTTTCCGACACACTCTTTTTCTTTCTTATTTCTCGCTATTCTAGTTTTAGGACATAGATTTTTATTCTACTTCTTATCTAAATTTCTTAAAATTACGAAAATTTATTTTAAGTGGTTAAATTGATAGACATCAAAATTTTCTGGTTCGTAGTAATAGTTGGATTTGTACGTGGACCGGGTTATTGGAGCCAAACAGTCCTCAATTATATTGATACTAAACGAATCCTGCCCCTCTGCTGCATCTTTTGGCTATTCAAAACGTGGGCAAAATCAGAAAAGTCTATTAATTGGATAACTTATATAATTTTTCTTTCCTTTTAAAAACTAATAGGATATTCAGTGAATGCACCGAGCAAGACGTTTACCACCTTTTGTACGTTCACCACCTGTAACTAGATGAAGACATTTAGCAAATATTACCGCCGTTGATTTTTCTTTAGAATCGTCATCCAGTCGACCAAGTACTCCAGTTCAATTTTTCGATAATCCATTTTTTGAACCCGACCTCACAATTGAGAATTCGGAGAATATTCAGGGACGATTCATAGATCCTGAACCATTAAATTTTCCTCCGGAACCACCAATCATTCAAACAGAGATTGTTGAGGAACGAACCATTAAATCAGAATCCTCTAGTTATTCCGATTCAACAAATTCAATTATGGAGAATCTAGAACCTTTAAGTATGGAAGACCGAATGAGAGCTAAACGTACTGGCCAAGGTCACGCAATTACTCATCCTGACATTAATGCGCCAGATTATGAAATCAAAGGACAAATTCTACACATGGTGACTAATCAATGCCAATTTAGTGGTGCGCCGAAGGAAGATCCAAATGAACATCTTCGTACCTTTAATAGGATCTGCACTCTATTTAAAATAAGAGAAGTTGAGGATGAACAGATATATCTCATGTTATTTCCCTGGACTTTAAAGGGAGAAGCCAAAGATTGGTTGGAATCGTTACCTGAAGGGGCGATTGATACATGGGATGTTTTAGTTGAAAAATTTCTTAAACAATTCTTTCCTGCATCTAAAGCTGTAAGACTTCAAGCAGAAATTGTTACGTTTACACAGAAACCGAATGAAACTCTATATGAGGCGTGGACAAGATTTGGAAAGTTATTAAGAGGATGTCCGCAACATGGTTTAGATACCTGTCAAATAGTAAAAATATTCTACCAAGGATGCGACATCACTACAAGGAAAGACATCGGTATAGTAGATGGTGGTTCCATTATGAAGAAAACCGAAACTGATGCTTATAAAATTATTGATAACACTGCTTCCCACTCACATGAGTGGCACCAAGAAAAAGATATCGTTAGATCATCTAAAGCAGCTAGAGCCGATTCTAGCCATGACTTAGATTCCATTTCCGCAAAGATAGATGCTGTCGAGAGACGAATGGAAAAGATGACTAAAGATATACACTCAATACGAATTAGTTGTGAGCAGTGTGGAGGACCACATTTGACAAAAGATTGTCTCAGTATTGAACTAACAATGGAACAAAGAGAGAATATTTCATACATAAACCAAAGGCCTGGAAATAATTATCAGAATAATTATCAACCGCCAAGACCTATTTGCAATCAAAACCAGAATTATAACCGAAATATTCCATACAACAACCAACAAGGTCCTAGCAATCAACAAGTATCCAACAAATCTTACAATCAGCAAAGACCTAATTTTCAAAACAAACCACCACAACAAACCGATGATAAAAAGCCAAATTTAGAAGATATGATGATGAAGCTAGTTGAAACTCAAACGCAGTTTTTCACATCTCAGAAACAAACAAATGAACAAAATGCTCAAGCATTTAGAAATCAACAAGCTTCTATTCAAAACTTGGAGCAAGAAGTAAGTAACCTAGCAAGGTTAATAGGTGAAAGAAAATCGGGAAGTCTACCTAGTGATACAAATGCTAACCCCCGGAATGAAACAGCTAAAGCTATTACCACAAGAAGTGGTACAACACTTAAACCACCTGAAATACCTGTAACTTCTGATGAAGCTATTCCTACTCCACAAGAACCACAACCTGAACAAGATAAGGAAACAGAACCGGTAGTTGAGAAGGTTAATGAAGATAACACAGCTAAGGATAAACCTTATGTTAAACCATACCAACCACCACTTCCTTACCCGAGTAAAATGAAGAAAGAGAAACTTGAAGCCGAACAATCCAAATTCTTGGATATGTTTAAACAGATAAATGTAAATCTTCCTTTCATTGATGTGATTTCAGGAATGCCTAGATATGCTAAATTCTTGAAAGATATGATCACGAATAGAAAGAAAATGGAAGAACTCTCGGCTGTTACTATGAACGCTAATTGTTCAGCAGTGCTGTTGAATAAGATACCAGAAAAATTATCTGATCCAGGAAGTTTCACAATTCCATGTTTACTGGGTAGTCTTAGTTCAATAGAAGCATTGGCAGACTTAGGTGCTAGTATAAATTTAATGTCGTTTTCACTATACACTAAACTAGACCTTGGAGAATTGAAACCAACAAGAATAAGCATACAACTAGCCGATAGATCAATAAAATATCCTAGAGGGATAATGGAGAACATGCTAGTTAAAGTTGGTACTTTAGTATTTCCAGTAGATTTTGTTGTTCTGGAAATGGAAGAAGATTCTCAAGTTCCTCTCATATTAGGAAGACCATTCTTAAACACGGCTAAAGCAATGATAGACGTGTTTGGTAAGAAATTGACCCTAAGTATAGAGAACGAGAGTGTTACCTTTTCAGTTGATAGAGCAATGCAACAACCGCAATCTGCAGATGATACATGTTATTATATTCAAACTATAGATGCACATGCAGAATTATTAGAAGAATTTCCAGAATTACAAGGAACAGGAGAATGTTCTTTAGGAGAAGGAACTGAACAAATTGATGAAGCTGAAATGTTAGCTACACTTATAGCTAATGGATATGAACCAACAACAGAAGAAATTCAAATGCTAAAAGAAGAAGACAGATATCGATATAAATCATCGATAGAAGAACCTCCAAAATTAGAGTTAAAGCCACTTCCAAACCATTTGGAATACGCTTATTTACATGGTGAATCTGAATTACCTGTAATAATATCGTCTTCTCTTACTGAAAATGAGAAATCACAACTCATTTCTGTGTTGAAAGCTCATAAACCAGCCATTGCATGGAAAATTCATGATATTAAAGGAATAAGTCCTTCGTATTGCACACATAAAATCCTTATGGAAGAAGGTCATAAAACGTATGTGCAACGCCAACGAAGACTAAATACTAATATGCAAGATGTAGTTAAGAAAGAGATTATTAAACTACTAGACGCAGGTCTAATTTATCCAATCTCTGATAGTCCATGGGTAAGCCCAGTTCAATGCGTGCCTAAGAAGGGTGGCATGACTGTCATTACAAATGAAAAAAATGAGCTTATTCCTACTAGGACTGTAACAGGATGGCGTGTGTGTATTGATTATAGAAAATTAAATGACGCCACCAGAAAAGATCACTTTCCCTTACCTTTCATTGATCAAATGTTGGAAAGATTAGTCGGAAATAGTTACTATTGTTTTCTTGATGGATTTTCCGGATAGTTTCTAATTCCAATAGCACCCGAGGACCAAGAGAAAACCACGTTCACGTGCCCTTATGGTACTTTTGCTTACAAACGCATGCCATTTGGACTTTGCAACGCCCCTGCAACCTTTCAAAGGTGTATGATGGCGATTTTTCACGACATGATAGAAGAATGCATGGAAGTTTTCATGGATGACTTTTCAGTCTTCGGTGATACATTTGAAACATGTCTAGCTAATCTTGAACGAATGCTTATTAGATGTGAACAATCAAATCTAGTTCTTAATTGGGAGAAATGCCATTTTATGGTTAAAGAAGGCATCGTTCTTGGACATAAAATTTCAAAAGAAGGAATTGAAGTGGATAGAGCTAAAGTAGATGTAATTGCTAAACTTCCACATCCCACCAATGTTAGAGGAGTTAGGAGTTTTCTAGGGCATGCCGGTTTTTACCGACGTTTCATAAAAGATTTTTCTAAAATTGCCACTCCTATGAATAAACTCCTAGAAAAAAATGCTACATTCATCTTTTCAGATGAATGCATTAAATCTTTTAATATTCTTAAAGAGAAACTCACTAATGCGCCGATCATGATAACACCAAATTAGAATCTACCATTTGAACTAATGTGTGATGCAAGTGATTTTGCAATGGGAGCCGTTTTAGGACAAAGGATTGAAAAACGATTTCAACCTATATATTATGCTAGTAAGACGTTACAAGGAGCACAAACAAATTATACAACTACTGAAAAAGAACTCCTTGCTATTGTCTTTGCTTTTGACAAATTTCGATCATATCTCGTTCTAGCTAAAACGGTGGTCTATACCGACCATTCTGCTCTTAGATACCTATTTTCGAAACAAGATGCTAAACCAAGATTAATCCGTTGGATCTTACTCTTACAAGAGTTCGATATTGAAATCCGAGATAAAAGAGGAGCAGAAAATCTCGCCGCTGATCATCTTTCTCGTCTTGAAAATCCCGAATTAGAAGTTCTAAATGAATCGTCCATACAAGACAACTTTCCTGATGAATATCTATTGAAGATAGATTATAATGAAATCCCATGGTTTGCAGACTATGCAAACTACTTAGTTTGCGGATTCCTTGAAAAAGGATTGTCGTACCAAAAACGAAAGAAATTCTTCAGTGATATAAAACACTATTTTTGGGAAGATCCACATCTATTTAAAAGTTGTCCAGATGGAATAATACGCCGATGTGTATTCAGAGATGAAGCTAGTAAAATTTTAAACCATTGTCACACAGGACCGACAGGAGGGCATTATGGGCCTCAACTAACAGCAAGAAAAGTTTATGAAGCTGGATTCTATTGGCCTACAATTTACAAAGACGCACACCTTCTTTGCAAATCCTGTGATGCATGTCAAAGGGCCGGAAAAATAAGTCAACGTAATGAAATGCCACAAAATGTCATACAAGTATGTGAAGTATTTGACATTTGGGGTATTGACTTTATGGGTCCATTTCCAAAATCTCATAATAATCTCTATATTCTCGTAGCCATTGATTATGTATCTAAATGGGCGGAAGCACAAGCTCTCCCAACTAACGATGCACGAGTTGTAGTCAACTTTTTAAAACGTCTTTTTGCAAGGTTTGGAACACCGAAAGCTTTAATAAGTGATCGGGGTACTCATTTCTGTAATAATCAACTTGAGAAAGTTCTTAAAAGATATGGAGTAACTCATAAAATCTCCACTGCTTATCATCCACAAACAAGTGGACAAGTTGAAAATACCAACCGAGCTTTAAAACGTATTCTAGAGAAAACCGTAGGATCAAATCCGAAGGAATGGTCCATTAAATTGGAGGATGCACTCTGGGCTTTTAGAACAGCCTACAAAACTCCAATTGGAACCACACCTTTTAGACTCGTTTATGGAAAAGCATGTCATCTTCCAGTAGAAATTGAACACAAAGCATTTTGGGCTTTGAAGACATGTAATCTTGATTTACATGAAGCTGGACGTCTACGATTAAGTCAACTAAACGAATTAGAAGAATTAAGACATGAAGCATACGAAAATTCGTTAATCTATAAGGAAAGAACGAAGAAATGGCATGATAAAAGAATCAGAAGTTTAAAAGAATTTAAAGAAGGAGACAGAGTTCTTCTTTTCAATTCACGATTCAAGCTATTTCCTGGAAAATTGAAATCAAGATGGTCTGGACCATTCATAGTCAAAAGAGTTTTCCCATACGGAACAGTAGAATTAATAAATTCAAATGGGATTGAATTTAAAGTTAATGGTCACAGAGTTAAACATTACATAGATAGTCCGATGGAAGTCAACAACGAAGTTAATCACAATTTCGATACCACATCTAACTAAGTGTGGGGAGAATCAAGTCTTTAAAGGATAATATGTATTTCTGTTAGAGTTAGATTGTCTGTTTTCGTGTAGTTCTCGAAAATGGAACCCGAATGGTCTTTCCCTAGCAGACCCTAAAGAACTAGTCTTCTCCCCCCATTCTGAATTTTAATTTTTTTTAGGTTTTTACGAAATGAAGACTGCCTGTGAACTAAACCATGGTCTAATGCTACACGCTTTGATCACTAAACATAATAATGACACACTACCGAGTGAAATAGTATCAGTAATCAGAGAAAGATTGGACGGAGTAAGAAAAGAATCCAGATGCGAAGATAATAAGTTACAATTTGGTAAAGAAAAATCAAAATCCGCAGCGAAAAGAAGAGCACGACACCTTGAAAGATGTCACAAATGCGGAAAATGGTCACATGGAGGTAAATGTTCAAATAATCAAACCTATTCAAATACCGAATTTGTTACTTTATGCAGAGAAAGACCGTTCATATGTTTAGAAGAAAAAAACACTGAATGCTCGAGGTTACGCCTATGTAGCCATGGAAAACCAATTAAACCGACTATCTTATGAATGGGATAGATCGTATAACTAAGAATACTATCTCACAGGTAAGTCTGTACAGTTTTTATTTTTATTTTTATTTTTAACCTTTTGATAATAAACGCTAATTTGTTCGCTATAAAGTATTAAATTGGTATTGAATAAAATTAGGTTTGGCGACCGAAATTATCGATATCATATAAAAATTTATTACATCACTGCAAAATTTAACGTTTATTCTTAAGGTATAAATATCTTTAATCAATCAACCCAAAATATTTCAAAAATTCGTCATGAGTTAAATTAGGTTATGGAATCGAAATTACTTTACCGAAAAGAGGGGCGCATATTTTTGATAATATTTGATTGATTAAAGTGGGATAAAAAGCCAAAAAGATTTTTAATTTTATTTTTACCATTTTAAAATTAATATATAAATCTTAAATTAATATTGTGAACTCTGTAAAATCAATATATTTAATTTTGTCAATATTTGAAAAATTAATATTTTTAATATAAGTTTGTATGTATAAAAACTAAAATATAATATAAAGTTTGATGTGAATTTTTAATATTATGCATTTTTAATTAAGTTTGGTGTAAATTTTGAATTTTATGTATTTTTAAATTTAAGTTGTGTGAATTTAAAAACAAAAATTTACTTTATTTCGCTAAGTTAAAAATATGATTTTTAAAATTCGTCGTAAGTTGAAGACTAGGTCTTTGAACCGAAATTGCTTTACCCGAGGGAGGGACGAGAACTTTTATTATCATTATTTTTAATCTTATTAAATTAAAGTATGCCAAAAACATTAAAAAAACCAAAAATCTTAGCTTTTAAAACAATCGCTACAAAAAGACAAATTTTAAAATTTTGTCGAGGGACGGACTAGGACATCGATCCGAATCGACCTCGTCCTAAATAAAAAAGGAAAACAAAATTTTAAATTTATTAAATAATTGTTTTATAAGTTAATCTTTTTATAAAAAAAAAAAAAAAATCAAACGCCGCGACTCGCGGAGTTTGAAGGGTCAAACACCGCGACTCGCGGAGCGACCAAAATACAGAAAAAAATAAAACGTCAAAACTGATCAGTTGCACAACCCAACACACCACAAAAACTGCGAAAATACTGCGAAAATACACGAAAAAGACCTCCCAAATTCACAATTTTTCACTGTTAATCATCAAATCTTTTACTAAAATCATGTTGAGAAGGATGCTATCAAGGAATTACTCAAGAAAAACGGTAAATTTCTACACCTAAACACCATTTAATCCGAAAATTAGTGTTCTTGAGCAATTTTATACCCAATTCGATTTTGATGCTTTTTAGTGTAATTATGCTTAAATTGCTTATGTATTATGCTTGTATAACCTACATTGATGCTATTTAACATGATTAGATGCCTTAAACTTCAAATTTTGAGTAATCTAGGGTTTGTGTTCTTGAGCAAATTTGGGGCTTTTTGATATAAACAGGTTATGGCCGATTTTTGTCATGAATTGTTGCTAAATTAAGTAGTGTAATATGTTTAGGTAGTTAAATGATCCAAACTTTGAGCCTAAACATGATTTTGAGAATTAAAGTGGACTTTTTCAAGTCTAAAATTCATGAACTTGATTTTTGAGAGATAATGCCAATTGAGACTTGTTTAATTGCTAGTAATGATTATTTTGACATGTTATTTGAGTTGAATGCTTATGAACTTGGCAAACATTTTCGTATATGCTTATTTGAAAAAGTGTAGATTTGATGAAAATATGAAAATGAGCTTCAGTTTGATATAAATTGATCATGTCATTGTAATTATTTTGATTGATGATTTTGCTGACACTAATGCATATTTGGATGCACAAAAATTGTGTTTGATGTGTTTTGCAGACTGAAATGGGTGAATCTTCATCCCAAGCTCGCAATGCTCCTGCTGAGAATACAGAACAACAGGAGGTGGATAACTACTACAAACAAGATATACCTCATCCAGTCATGACATTTTCTCATATGCACTTGGAAGATTTGCACCTGAAGCTGAGATTTGACAGACTTTGGATAGATTATCCAAAATACCAAAGGGGTTTGAATACTCTTCATTCTAAAGTTGTTGAAGTACCTAGGGTCATAGAATGGGGACCATTAGAAGCTGTAGAATTGGCCGGGCCAATTAGGGAATTACTTGCACAGAGGTATGGTAATTCTACTTTTAACGATTGGGTACGGTTATTCAATATGCGTAGACCTGTATATAAAGTATGGTGTGAAGAATTGTTGTGTAGTATAGAATTAAATGATCGGGTAGATAGTTTAACCGATCGATCTTTTATTAGATTTTTGTTAGGAGGTTCGATGCGCCACATGTCTTTACTAGACATGGCTCAGACTTTACGTATATATACGCCTGAGGAGTTAGCATCTGCCGATTGTAGAGGGTTGATACTAAATGGTAGAAAGATAGACGAAAATTTTGATACGCATGGTGTATGGAGTCAAATGACTAGCCATCACCGATTCAAAGGGGGAAATTACTCTTATTTGGATATAGATAAAGCTGAATTAAGAGTAGTTCATAGGTTTTTAGCTAATTCGACTACACAAAGAGGTAAGAATAAGGAAAAGGTAAATGACCAGGATTTGTTTTATCACATGTGTATTCGAGACCCACAAAGTGCTGTAAGTATACCTTATTGTGTGGGTTATTATTTATCAGCTATGGTTAGGGGGATGAGACCGCATAGCATAATAGGAGGTGCTATATTTATTACTTTGATTGCTGAATATCTCGGTGTGGATATAAGTCGGGGGGGATTATTAGTCGAAGAACCAGAACCCCGCAATACAATAGGTTTAAATGTATACCATGGTGCGAAGGTTTTGAAGAGTTGAAATAACGTCGCAGTACGATATAATGGTAGACATCCACAGGTTGAGAGAAACCAACAGCCAGGTAATGTGGGAGGGGGAAATGAAATGACAGAAATGCAAAGGTTTATAGCTTCACAAGAGTACGAAAATGCTAGACATCGAGCATTTGAAGATTGGCAAGTTCATCAAAACCAAATCATAGCTTATTGCCAACAAATAGGTAGAAACTATATTCCTACTCCATCGCCCGTATTTCCTCCCTGGTCTATAGAGATCCAACCACTGTATCCTACGTATAACCCAGCCGAAGCATTTTATAACACCTATGGTTATGCATGGAACCCCTACTGGTATCAGTATCATCCCTAGTCTACTTAGTTTTATTTATTTTATAATTTGTAATGTTGATACATTTAATACTTATGTTAATATTGTAATAGTTTTTATAATTTTCTAACTTTTATTATTAGATTTTAATAATTTTTTAATGTGGGGTAATATACCAAACTTCAAAAATATGTATATATGTTTGCAGTTTATCTTATGTACACAACAGGGTAAAACAATGCATTTTCAAAGACTGGCATTAAGTTCAGCAAAAACAACTAATTTTGACGACAAGATGCAAAATATATGTGAAATAACAACAAGACGGAATGAACAAATGATGTGCACCATTTATCATTCAACACAAACACAAATATGTTTGGAAACTTTGGTAAAATTTAATCATTTCTACGCTAATCACCCTCAATAATTTAAATTATTACTGATTTCTTGCAAATGAGGGCATTGCAAGATCTTAAGTGTGGGAAGGGGTTAAATTCTTTCGGATTTTAAAAATTTTTACTTTATACACTTGGTTACCATTAGAAATACTAGTAAAGTAGTAGTTGTATTAGAATCTAGTGCTCTCTGATAATAAAGAACAGCCCTAGTCTTATATACTGACTACCTAATTCTAGTAAAAATTTTCAAAATTTTCAATTAAATGAACTCAAAATCATGTTTATACATATTTATGAACGATAAAACTAGGTTTTAACACCGAAATTATTGTTACCTCGGAAAGGACATAAATTGAGAAACAAACCAAAATGTTAAAATTCATTTAAAATGGAATAGAGGACAATAAAAAGGAAAGTAAAAGCCAAGTGTGGGAAAATTTACCAAGATATTTTAAACATATGTCACATATTTCTGTAACAAATAATTGAAAATACTTTTGTTTTGAAAGATAATTAACTGTTTTACCCGATTTACTATAAGAAAGATGGATCTACACGATGAATCAATTCCATCATTAAAAGGAAGTAAAGTCTTCCGAAAAAGAAACGCGCTTCTTGATTTAGGTCAGGAAGTTGTCGTCCAGACCAGCTGTTGGTTGACGAAAAATCTAGAAAAGTCATCTCTAAAATCAGCAGGAAATCCACGGACCTCAGCATCAAACAGGGTTGCCAAGTGGTCAGATTTATCCTAACCACGAGAAGGATTTATCTCGTACAATGGGGGGGACACCGTGCAAATTAGCTGGATAAGACTAATGAATCAGATCCCCAGAAAGGATAATCTCCTTAAAAAAATCAAAAATCAGCTTTTAAGCCTGATATTACTCAATCCTTGAGATTGACCTTAAAGATTGAAAATTACAAACTCATGGAATTCAATGATATCTAAACTCGAGCCTGAACGAGAAAATATTTTGATCAAAATTACAAACCGATTTGTTTTCTAAAAACCTATTTTCAATGCGTTCATTACCATTGAACGTAAAATCCTAGGAATTCACCTGGAATTCATTAGGTCACCTGAACCAAATCGGGTGTCAACCGTAAGAACGGTGGTTGCATAGCATGGTCAAAGACAGGACCTTGTGCCAGACCAGAAAATTATAAGGGTGAGCTTTACTATTGCTCCTACCAAGGATAGTAATTGCGTCCGACACGTTAAAGACCATAATTAAAACCATGTCAGGAGACATTGCCTTAACAGTTACTTGTTCAACGCTTTCCTTTACAACCAGACGGTAGTTTACCGAAAGGTAATATACGGGACAAGTAAACTGGACGTGTAGCTTTCCAAATACAAGGTTAGCAAGTGGGTGACACAAAACCATAAGTTTTGAGCTAAAATTTTCAAATCTGAAACCCACCAAACCCACAAAAATATTTTGCAAACACCGGTGAAGGGTTATTCCGGAAAACTTATCTAGGATAAAAGCTAGATTTAATTTTCAAAAGATCAAATGTTTTCATAAAGATCCAATTTTCTTAAAGGATCTAAATTTTTATAGTCATATGGGACTGTAAACCACAACGCTACTACCATTGTTTATACCGCCGTAAAGAAATCACTGATGTACAAAGTGTGAAGAATAAAGAAGTGATTCTTGTATTTCAAGACTATATTGCTTGAGGACAAACAACGCTCAAGTGTGGGAATATTTGATAATGCTAAAAACGAACATATATGTCATAACATTATTCCCCAAGAAAGACAAGCTTTTAGTTGCAATTGTTCTATTTACAAGTGATATTCGTTTAAATATTAAAAGGTGAAGACAAAAGACAGATTCGACGAATTGAAGACGCAAACGACCAAAAAGCTCAAAAGTACAAAATACAATCAAAGAGGTTCCAATTATTGATAAGAAACGTCTCGAAATTACAAGAGTACAAGATTCAAAACGCATAGTACAAGATATTAAATTGTACGCAAGGACGTTCGAAAATTAGGAACCGGGACCAGAGTCAACTCTCAACGCTCGACGCAACAGACTAAAAATTACAAGTCAACTATGCACATGAATATAATATAAAATATAAATAATTCTTAAAAATTATATATATATTATATTATTATTTAAAATCGTCGGCAAACAAAGAGCCAAGGCTGAATGAGCTGTAAAAACGAACTCCGCGACTTGCGGAGTTCGAAGGCTAAAAGTACCGCGACTCGCGGAGCCCCAAAAAATGAAAATGCCTATAAAAGCCAAAGCAGTTCGACGAATTTAGATATCAATATATATCCATCCATCTATATATACGTAATATTTATATTTATAATTTATATTTTAATTTTAATTTTAATTTTAAATCCTAATAATAAGGGTATGTTAGCGAATGTTGTAAGGGTGTAAGTCGAAATTCTGTCCGTGTAACGCTACGCTATTTTTAATCATTGTAAGTTATGTTCAACCTTTTTAATTTAATGTCTCGTAGCTAAGTTATTATTATGCTTATTTAAAACGAAGTAATCATGATGTTGGGCAAATTACTAAAATTGGGTAATTGGGCTTTGTACCATAATTGGGGTTTGGACAAAAGAATGACACTTGTGGAAATTAGACTATGGGCTATTAATGGGCTTTATATTTGTTTAACTAAATGATAGTTTGTTAATTTTAATATAAAGATTTACAATTGGACGTACCTATAAATAACCACATACACTCGATCGGACACGATGGGCGGGGTATTTATATGTACGAATAATCGTTCATTTAACCGGACACGGGAATGGATTAATAGCCACTAGAATTATTAAAACAGGGGTGAAATTATGTACAAGGACACTTGGCATAATTGTTAACAAAGTATTAAAACCTTGGGTTACACTCAGTCGACATCCTGGTGTAATTATTAAACAAAGTATTAAAATCTTGTTACAGTTTAAGTCCCCAATTAGTTGGAATATTTAACTTCGGGTATAAGGATAATTTGACGAGGACACTGGCACTTTATATTTATGACTGATGGACTGTTATGGACAAAAACCAGACGGACATATTAAATAATCCAGGACAAAGGACAATTAACCCATGGGCATAAAACTAAAATCAACACGTCAAACATCATGATTACGGAAGTTTAAATAAGCATAATTCTTTTATTTCATATTTAATTTCCTTTATTTTATATTTAATTGCACTTCTAATTATCGCATTTTTATTGTTATTGTATTTAATTGCACTTTTAATTATCGTACTTTTTAATTATCGCAAGTTTATTTTATCGCACTTTTATTATTCGCAATTTCATTATCGTTATTTACTTTACGCTTTAAATTAAGTCTTGTATTTATTTATTATTTTACATTTGGTTTTAACTGCGACTAAAGTTTTAAAATCGACAAACCGGTCATTAAACGGTAAACCCCCCCCCCCCTTTATAATAATAATATTACTTATATATATATTTGTATTTTTATAAAAGTAAACTAATATAGCGTTAAGCTTTGTTTAAAGATTTTCCCTGTGGAACGAACCGGACTTACTAAAAACTACACTACTGTACGATTAGGTACACTGCCTATAGGTGTTGTAGCAAGGTTTAAGTATATCCATTCTATAAATAAATAAATATCTTGTGTAAAATTGTATCGTATTTAATAGTATTTCCTTGTAAAATATAAAGCTATTTTATATACACCTCGCATAACATCAAATATTAATAATAATAATAATAATGATATTTCATTATTTTAATATTAATGTTAAGTATTAATACTAATACTAATATATTAATAATATATTAGTAATTATATTAATGATAATGATAATTAATAATAATAATAATAATTATAATACTTGATAATAATAATGATGTATATACACACACATATATATTTACATATCTTTTATAAACGGTTATTCGTGAATCGTCGGGAATAGTCGAAGTTTAATGAAATCATATAAAGTTTTTGTTTAAATTAACTCGGAAATTTCCGGGTTGTCACACAAGGAGTTCTTTTTCAGTAGTTGTGTAATTTATTTATGCTCCTTGTAACGTCTTACTAGCGTAATAAATAGGTTGAAATCGTTTTTCAATCCTTTATCCTAAAACGGCTCCCATTGCAAAATCACTTGCATCGCACATGAGTTCAAATGGTAGATTCCAATTTGGAGTTATCATGATCGGCGCATTAGTGAGTTTTTCTTTAAGAATATTAAAAGATTTAATGCAATCATCTGAAAAGATGAATGGGGCATCCTTTTCTAGGAGTTTATTCATACGAGTGGCAATTTTAGAAAATCTTTTATGAAACGTCGGTAAAAACCGGCATGCCCTAGAAAACTCCTAACTCCTCTAACATTGGTGTGATGTGGAAGTTTAGCAATTACATCTACTTTAGCTCTATCCACTTCAATTCCTTCCTTTGAAATTTTATGACCAAGAACGATGCCTTCTTTAACCATGAAATGGCATTTCTCCCAATTAAGAACTAGATTTGATTGCTCGCATCTAATAAGCATTCGTTCAAGATTAACTAGACATGTTTTAAAAGTATCACCGAATACTGAAAAGTCATCCATGAAAACTTCCATGCATTCTTCTATCATGTCATGAAAAATCGCCATCATGCACCTTTGAAAGGTTGCAGGGGCGTTGCAAAGTCCAAATGGCATGCGTTTGTAAGCAAAAGTACCATAAGGGCACGTGAAGGTGGTTTTCTCTTGGTCCTCGGGTGTTATTGGAATTTGAAAATATTCGGAGAAACCGTCAAGAAAACAATAGTAACTATTCTCAGCTAACCTTTCCAACATTTGATCAATGAAAGGTAAGGGAAAGTGATCTTTTCTGGTGGCGTCATTTAATTTTCTATAATCAATACAAACACACCATCCTGTTACAGTCCTAGTAGGAATAAGCTCATTTTTTTCATTTGTGATGACAGTCATGCCACCTTTCTTAGGCACACATTGAACTGGGCTTACCCATGGACTATCAGAGATTGGATAAATTAAACCTGCATCTAGCAGTTTAATAATTTCTTTCTTAACAACATCTTGCATATTAGGATTTAGTCTTCGTTGGTGTTGCACATACGTTTTATGACCTTCTTCCATAAGGATTTTATGTGTGCAATACGAAGGACTTATTCCTTTAATATCATGAATCTTCCATGCAATTGCTGGTTTATGAGCTTTTAGCACAGAAATGAGTTGAGATTTTTCATTTTCTGTAAGAGAAGACGATATTATTACAGGTAATTCAGATTCACCATGTAAATAAGCGTATTCCAAATGGGTTGGAAGTGGCTTTAACTCTAATGTCGGTGGTTCTTCTATCGATGATTTGTATCGATATCTGTCTTCCTCTTTTAGCATTTGAAGTTCTTCTGTTGTTGGTTCATATTCATTAGCCATAAGTGCGGCTAACATTTCAGTTTCATCAATTGGTTCAGTTCCTTCTCCTAAAGAATATTCTCCTGTTCCTTGTAATTCTGGAAATTCTTCTAACAATTCTGCATGTAAATCTATAGTTTGAATATAATAACATGTATCATTTGCAGATTGCGGTTGTTGCATGGCTCTATTAACAGAAAAGGTAACACTCTCGTCCTCTATACTTAGGGTCAGTTTCTTACCGAACACGTCTATTATTGCTTTAGTTTTGTTTAAGAATGGTCTTCCTAATATAAGAGGAACTCGAGAATCTTCTTCCATGTCCAGAATAACAAAATCTACTGGAAATACTAAAGTACCAACTTTAACTAGCATGTTTTCCATTATCCCTCTAGGATATTTTACTGATCGATCGGCTAGTTGTATGCTTATTCGTGTTGGTTTCAATTCTCTAAGGTCTAGTTTAGCATATAATGAATACGGCATTAAATTTATACTTGCACCTAAGTCTCCCAATGCTTCTATTGAACTAGAATTGTGAAACTTCCTGGATCTGATAGTTTTTCTGGTATCTTATTCAACAGTACTGCAGAACAATTAGCATTCATAGTAACAGCCGAGAGTTCTTCTATTTTATTTCTATTTGGGATTAGATCTTTCAAGAATTTGGCATATCTAGGCATTCCTGAAATCACATCAATGAAAGGAAGATTTACATTTATTTGTTTAAACATATCCAAGAATTTGGATTGCTCAGCTTTAAGTCTTTCTTTTCTCATTTTACTTAGGTAAGGAAGTGGTGGTTGGTATGGTTTAACATAAGGTTTTGCCTTAACTGTGTTCTCTTCATTAACCTTTTCAACTACCGGTTCTGTTTCTTTCTCTTGCAGAGACTGTGGTTCTTGTAGGAATAGAGTCATCAGAAATTACAGGCATTTCAGGTGGTTTAAGTGTAATACCACTTCTTGTGGTAATGGATTTAGCTGTTTCATTCTGGGAGTTAGCATTTGTATCACTAGTTAGACTTCCCGGTTTTCTTTCACCTATAATCTTGCTAGGTTGCTCACTTCTTGTTCTAGATTTTGAATAGAAGCTTGTTGATTTCTAAATGCTTGATCATTTTGTTCATTCGTTTGTTTCAGAGATGTGAAAAATTGCGTTTGAGATTCAACTAGCTTTGACATCATATCTTCTAGATTTGGCTTTTTATCATCGGTTTGTGGTGGTTTATTTGGAAAATTAGGTCTTTGCTGATTGTAAGTATTATTAGATACTTGTTGATTGCTAGGACCTTGTTGGTTGTTGTATGGAACATTTCGGTTATAATTCTGATTTTGATTGTAGTTTGGTCTTGGCGGTTGATAATTATTCTGATAATTATTTCAAGGCCTTTGGTTCATGTATGAAACATTCTCTCTTTGTTCCATTATTTGTTCAATACTGAGACAATCTTTTGTCAAATGTGGTCCTCCACACTGCTCACAACTAATTCGTATTGAGTGAATATCTTTAGTCATCTTTTACATTCGTCTTTCCACAGCATCTATCTTTGCGAAAATGGAATCAAAGTCATGGCTAGAATCGGCTCTAGCCGCTTTAGATGATCTAACGATATCTTTTTCTTGATGCCACTCATGTGAGTGGGAAGCAGTGTTATCAATAATTTTAGTTGCGGTTTTCTTCATAATGGAACCACCAGCTGCTATATCGATGTCTTTTCTTGTAGTGATGTCGCATCCTTGGTAGAATATTTGTACTATTTGATAAGTATCTAAACCATGTTGCGGACATCCTCTCAACAACTTTCCAAATCTTGTCCACGCCTCATATAAAGTTTCATTTAGCTTTTGCGTGAACATAACAATTTCTCCTTGAAGTCTCACGGCTTTAGATGCCGGAAAGAATTGTTTAAGAAATTTTTCAACTAAAACATCCCATGTATCAATCGCCCCTTCAGGTAACGATTCTAACTAATCTTTGGCTTCTCCCTTTAAAGTCCAGGAAAATAACATGAGATATATCTGTTCATCCTTTACTTCTCGGATTTTAAATAGAGTACAGATCATATTAAAGGTACGAAGATGTTCGTTTGGATCTTCCTTCGGCGCACCACTAAATTGGCATTGATTAGTTACCATGTGTAGGATTTGTCCTTTGATTTCATAATTTGGCACATTAATGTCTGGTTGAGTAATTGCGTGACCTTGGCCGGTGCTTTTAGCTCTCATTCGGTCTTCCATACTTAGAGGTTCCAGATTTTCCATGATTGAAATTGTTGAATCTGAATCACTAGAGGATTCTGATTTAATGGTTTCTTCCTCGACAATCTCTGGATGAGTGATTTGTGGTTCAGGAGGAATGATTAGTGGTTCAGGATCTCTGAATTGTCCTTGAATATCCTCCGGATTCTCAATTGTGAGGTCGGGTTCAAAAAATGGATTATCGGAAATTTGAATTGGAGTACTTGGTCGACTAGATGACAATTCTAAAGAAAAATCAACGGCGACAATGTTCGCTAGATGTCTTGATCGAGTTACAGGTGGTGAACGTATGAAAGGTGGTGAACGTTTTGCTCGGTGCATTCACTGAATATCCTATTAGTTATAAAAGATAAAAATTATATAAGTTATCAAATTAATAGACTTTTCTGATTTTGCCCACGTTTCGAATAGCCAATAGATGCAGCAGGTAGCCAGGACCCTTTAAATCGGAAGCCCACAACTCGCCACTAACAAATCCAACTATTACTACGAACCAGAAAATTTTGGATGTCTATCAATTTAACCGCTTAAAATAATTTTTCATCAAAGTTTTAAAGAAAATAAAGAAAACTCTATGTCCTAAAAATTAGAGTGTCGAGAAATAAGAAAGAAAAAGAGTGTGTCGAAAAACGTCGAAAAATAAAAGGTCGAAAAATAAGCATCGAAAAATAATAAAATGCAGCGTCGAAACTTAAAAGGTACTAAAAATAAAAATTAAAACTTGCATCTAAAGGTATTAAAGCTTAAAAAGAATTCTATATCCAAAACGGCAATAACTTATTTAGGCACTAAAATTTTAAATACTAAAGCAACAAGCGACGTCGTAAAATTTTAAAGCGCCTAAATCTTAATCTAAAGAAAAAGCACTTAAGGGATTTTACGGCAAAGCCTAAAAATCTAGAAATAAAAATAACTACGACAAAAACTAAGTTACGAACTAATTACGAATGATAAATATACAAATTACAATGAAACGATTAAAAATATACAAAATATAAAAATAGGCTTAAAGTTATTAAAATACAATTTTTATAAAAATATTATTTTTATATTATTATTTTATAAAAAAAAGTTAAATAAAACTTAAAAACTAAAAGAATAAACTAATTAAAACTAATAATAATAATAATAATAATTAAATCTAAACCTAATTGATTTAATAATAATTAAATAAATTACCCTAATTCCGTAATTAATGCTAGGGTTTGGCCTGTCAGAGCAGCTCATGCGACTGTATAAGTTGTAGTGCTTCTATCCATGCGATCACATGGATCCGAAAACCAGGCCAAAATGTTGGGCTTTGACGGTTTCGGCCCAATTACTCTTTTAATTATTTTTTTCCTGTTTTTAATAAAATAAAAATAAAATAACTTAAATAAAACTTATAAATAAAAATATAATTTACTTATTAGTTTTTATAACTTTTAATAATAAAAATATAAACTTTTTAATTTAAACACTTAAAAATATAGAAATATAATTTTCTTTTTATGTTTTTAAATTTTTATATTTAAAACTTTTTATATTTTTACAAAAATAGATTAAAAACTAAATATATTTTTTATAGCGTTTCGCTTTCGACGTTGTTGAAGATCCCCGGCAGCGGCGCCAAAAATACTTGATGTTATGCGAGGTGTATACGAAATAGTTATATTTTTATTGCGAAATACTATTAAATACGATACAATTTTATACAAGTTATTTATTTATTTATAGAGTGGATATACCTAAACCTTGCTACAACACTTATAGGCAGTGTACCTAATCGTACAGTAGTGTAGTTTTTAGTAAGTCCGGTTCGTTCCGCAGGGAGCTAGCCAAGTTTAACGCTATATTTATTTTTAAACTATATTTGTATAAATATATATATAAGTATTATTATTATTATTATTATTATAAAAGGGGGTTTTTACCGTTTAATGACCGGTTTGTCGATTTTAAAACTTTAGTCTCAATTAAAACCTAATGTAAAATATTAAATGTATAAATGACTTAATTTAAAGCGTAAATTAAATAACGATAAATAAAAATGCGATAATTAAAAGTGCGATTAGTAAATGACGATAAATAAAATTTCGATAATTAAAAAGTATGATAATTAAAAGTGCGATAAATAAAATGACAGTAAATAAAAGTGCGATGAGATAGAAAATAAAGGAATTATGCTTATTTAAACTTCCGTAATCATGATGTTCGACGTGTTGATTTTAGTTTATTACCATGGGTTAATTGTCCTTTGTCCTGGATTATTCGATATGTCCATCTGGTTTTTGTCCATAACAGTCCATCAGTCATAAATATAAAGTGCGAGTGTCCTCGTCAAATTATCCTTATACCCGAAATCAAATATTCCAACTAATTGGGGACTTAAACTGTAATAAGGTTTTAATACATTGTTAATGATTACACCAGGTTATCGACTGTGTGTAATCCAAGGTTTTAATACTTTATTATCAATTACACCAAGTGTCCTTGTACATAATTCACCCCTGTTTTAAAGAGTCCATTGACTATTAATCCATTCCCGTGTCCGGTTAAATGAACGATTATTAGTACTTATAAATATCCCGCCCGTCGTGTCCGATCGAGTGTATATGGTTATTTATAGATACGTCAAATTGTAAATCTCTATATTAAATTAACGAACTATCATTCAGTTAAACAAATATAAAGCCCATTAATAGTCCATAGTCCAATTTCCACAAGTGTCGTTCTTTTGTCCAAACCTCAATTATGGTACAAAGCCCAATTACCCCGTCTTTAATATTTAGCCCAAAATCACGATTACTTCGATTTAAATAAGCATAATAATAACTTAGCTACGAGACATTAATTTAAAAAGGTTGAACATAACTTACAATGAGTATTAATAGCGTAGCATTACACGGACAGAGTTTCGACTTACAAACTTAAAACATTCGCTAACATAACCTTATTATTATTAATCTTAAATTAAAATTAAAATTATAATATATATATATATATATATATATATATATATATATATATATATATATATATATATATATATATATATATATATATATATTTGTGAGAGAGAGATTTGAAAAAGATGTGTATGTTCTCGGCCAGAAATCGTGCAATTTATAGAAAGTGAGCTGCTACAGTACCCCATGCGATCGCATGGCTTTTGTGCTTTCAGGCCATGCGATCGCATGGCCAGCTGGATCAGACCACATGCTTTTATTTTCTTGTTTGCCAACGGTTTTTAATATATATATATATATATATATATATATATATATATATATATATAATTTTAAGAATTATTTATATATTATATTATATTCATGTGCATAGTTGACTTGTCATTTTAGCTCCATTGCGTCGTGCGTTGATAGTTGGTTCATGTCCCGGTTCCGGATTTTCGAACGTCCTTTCGTACTATTTAATATCTTGTACTTTGCATTTTGCGGCTCGTACTCTTGTAACTTTTAGACGTTTCTTATCAATAAATTGAACCTCGTGGATTGTACTTTGTACTTTTTAGTGTTTTGGTCATTTGCGTCTTCAAATCGTCGAATCTGTCTTTTGTCTTCACCTTTTATTATTTAAACGAATATCACTTGTAAATAGAACAATTTCAACCAAAAGCTTGTCTTTCTTGAAGGATAATGCTATGAAATATATGTTCGTTTTTAGCATTATCACGCTGCATCTCTTTAGGATGTGCCGCATCCCTTTAAGGCTAGTGTAATCCAGCTCGTTTTGGCACTCAAAACTGTAGGCAGGGGGACAAATGCGCCGCATCTGGCTTGGATACGCCGCATCCATCTCAGATGCGCCGAATCTACTGCTGTTTTGGTCCAGAATTCCTAATGCTCCGCATCTGAAACTGTCGGGATTTATTTTGTGCATAGATGCATCGCATCTAAGATAGATGCGCCGCATTTGGACCTGTTTCAGTAGTTTCGGGCTGTTTTACGCGTTCAATCTTCGTTTTAACTTTGTTTTCGCTGTTGGTCTTCATTTATTCAATCACAATGGACTTTTACAAATGTGCATGAATTACAATGCTTAAGTACAACAAATACATACAAATAGATACAAAATTAGATCGAAATAACGACAATAAACATGTATGATTTTGGCGTTATCAATGACGCCCGACCAACGTGGTTATATTACAGTAAGTCATGCTGAGTTTCTAATGGAACGTGATGATTCACAGATCATAACGTCGTCATGTGCCATGTTACATAACTCTTCCATTCTACTTAACCTCCGAACATATCAAGAAAATATATTCAAGATAGTCCTATATTTCATGATTCTGGTAATTTGAAAATCAAATCGTGCTATTACCTTTCCTTTCTGCTTAGAATCTTAGTTATGTTCTTTTGAACTTCATATCTACAAACTGAGACGTCTTGATCACTTTACTTAAGGTCGGGAAGAGAAAACAAAAACATAGAGCTTCGGAATATAATTAAGAATATGAGCGACATCAAACAAGAAATTACAAATCGTGTATATCTATGTGAGTAGCAAGATAAAGACACGAGAGATTTATAAATACAACAATCCCAAGAGCGAAGTAGAAGTATACAGATTCCTCCGACGGAAGTTGGAATAGAAGGATGATTGTTACGATAGTCAGAATGAGGCCGATAATCAGAAATGGATTAAGCATATTCACAATCTTTTGGAAGTATGAATTGAGGAAGAAAAGTATAAGAGTGGTGAAAATAATGAAACAGAAGAGGTTAATTTATAACGAAATATCAAACAGAACAATCAAGGCAGATTATCGCAGTTAATTAAAGAGGATCCTAATTCCCTTAAAATCAGATCTTTTATAGATTTCTAAGATTTTCTTTACATTCCTTGAATTCCATAAATCCACCGTGACTACGTTAAAAGTTAAATCTCTATCTCATTATTTTGTGATAACTTCACTCGTACGCTTCACATTATCGAATTGTTTTTATCTATATTAATTAATAATGATGAAACGCCATTTATCAACTCATATTCGTCATGAAAACATTTTTATTGTTAGCCATGACGACCTCAATCAAATTTCGGGACGAAATTTCTTTAACGGGTAGGTACTGTCATGACCCGAAAAAATTTGACTAATTTTAAATCAAACTCTCGATACGATATTATATTTTTGATATGATAAGCAAAGTCTGTTAGGTCGAGTCTCAAAAATTTTGAACTGTTTCATGAATTCGTTTGACCTTCGACTGTTCCGACGATTCACGAACAATTAATTGTAAATAGATATGTGTGTATATATATATATAAATAATAATTGAAAAAAAATTTGTTGAAATATTATATGAAGTAATTGTCAGAATTAATAATGTAAAATAAAATAATATATATGATTATTATTTAAAATATATCTATATATGTAAATGAAGTATATTGAATATATATATATATATATATATATATATATATATATATATATATATATATATATATAGTTTTGAATTTATTTTGTAAGCGACAATAACACTCATTTGTCATTCGATCGATATTAAGCAAAGTTAAAATCAAACTTATATTATTTTAAAATAAACTGTGATCCAAAAATGAGTGATATAAATTATAGGCTTATTAGAAATGTATTTAGGATCTAATTATTAAATTTTAACACTTTTTATATTTTACCTGGGATCGAACGTGGACAGTGAGTTAAATTTTATTTAAAAATTTTAAATTGTTAATGATCGGATTTTATACCATAATACCAAAATAAATAAATATATTTAATCTCAAAATTTGGGATTTTTCCGAAGACTTTTTATCCGCCACTGACTAACAACGGACCACGATTTAATAGGCGAGAGAAAACTGTCAGTAGAGTTTATATTTGATTCACACGTTTTTATTATAATTATTATTATATTAATATTATTATAAAACTTCTGTACATGATTGATGGACACTGTGTTAGATTGTGTAATATTAATCTATTATATAATATAAATATATACTTGCATCAACTACATATAATATATACTACCACCGATCAATTTTTCCTTGTTCAAATCATCATATCACGACAACTTTTGACAACCATTTTTGGCCACCATATAGTTGCCACCCATCGCCACCCCTACAGTCAACAAACGATCACTACTCTCTTCAACCTCCGGTAACCACCCTCAAAAATTGAGAACAAACAACCATCTCACCTTCGGTTACCATCTACAACCCATTGAAAAACTACTTCATATTTCATGTTTCTAATTGAACTGCCTTGCTACTACTACGCTTATCTTTTCTATTTTCTAGTCTTGAACGATCACCGAATATACCACCTTTCAAACCACTACTTTCATCTCACCATCACCACCACAAACCCATGAAGAACCACCACCTTTGGTTTCTTCCTGTTTGTTCGAAAATTAAACCACCCCAACTCATCGTATATTGCTACTATTTCATTTCAGTTATGTCTGAGAACCATCATCGAGCTACTAAAACCGCTATTTAACTTGTAAGTGTTACCATTTTTCATCTCTTATTCAAACCCATCTTTACACTTGTACTTGATCAACTACGGCCCAACCTAACACCATCAAGAACCGACACCTGCCACCATCTTCATCTTCCATAACACCATCTCCACAACCTCCGTCATCACCATCAATCACCAATACCTTCGATTTATTGCTACAGCTTGTTTACATGTCCCTGTTGTGATCAAACTACAATAACCATCGACAACCATCCTCATCTTTTCTTCTTTCTCTCCCTCTCCTCTTTTATTTCTCTAATTCAAATATTGCGGCCCAAATGATGCTGCCTTGTTTTCTGATTAAGCCATCGCAAGCAACAACCTTGCTTCCTGCTGCTTCGTACTCATTATTCCACTTCTATTTTCTGTCCAAGAATCACACCACGACTGCTGCTATAGAGTTCCTGTTCCAGCCTTTGTTTTTCTATTTTCTGCTTGAACAAGTTGATATTTCTGTTCACTTCTGGTTACTGTTGCCGCTGCAATACTTTCTTATTAATTAGATGTAAAGAAACAAGGTGAAGGGTGCGTGTGTTGATTAGGTTCGTGAGACTTACAAAACAAAAGAGGAATGATGTTGTACCACAAATTTTTTGGGTTGTGTCAACTTGATTATATAATATTACAACATATACTTGTGGAACTAGGTGGAATTTAATGGCAAACCATAAGGGGTAACATAAAGTGACGTTTTGCATTGCTTTGTAGAAAGTAATGATAGATATTAGGATTTGATAGAGTTGATGACATGGGTGGGATTATTAACCACAATACCTTATAAAT
Organism: Rutidosis leptorrhynchoides; assembly: GCF_046630445.1. Classification (NCBI taxonomy): domain Eukaryota; kingdom Viridiplantae; phylum Streptophyta; class Magnoliopsida; order Asterales; family Asteraceae; genus Rutidosis; species Rutidosis leptorrhynchoides. Next base: position 317,876,357 of record NC_092337.1, read on the forward strand.
TTGGAAGGCCGAACTTCGAAAGATTAAAAAGGTAAAGGTGGTCATGATAATAAAAGTTGATGAGATGATTAAGGTTATGACAATGATGATGCAAGAGTCATGATAATCGTTATGATGATGGGTTATGAATATAGATGATGATGATGATGATTCATGATGATGAGGATGCCTAATGACCACGATCGATGTTTCTAATACGTTACTGGACTGAGTTCTATTCCAAACATGATTGGGCCATTTATATTAAATAGACTTAATCAAAATAGGCTTGATTATTTTGTCACTCAGGCCTAGTTTCTAATGTTGGGCCATATCAAACCCACTTGTATTGCTACTATACTTTTGTTCTAAATTAACTCCCGAAACTGAAGCTCATGGTCGACTAATGTTGCTAATCATGTTCATATCTCGGCTGTTGCAAACCAAGAACAAACTCACCCTCCACTTGATCGTTCCTCGGTAAACAACTAAACATTAAGTTTTAATGAATACTTTATATTATGAACAATATGTTAAACTCATAAATGATTTTGCTTATAATAAAAATAGTTATGATAAGAAACTTAAAACATTTATTAATTAATAGGTTAATGATACAAGTATAATATAATTAGGATTAAGTCTAAGATTACGAATTTCATATTGTTATAAATATCATTAAGTTCATTATTGTGATTAATAAGTTTGCTTAGAGGAAAGAAATATGATATTAACATATAATGGAGATGATGGTATAATTATTAATATTATTGTTGTTATTATTATTATTGTTGTTGTTGTTATTATTATTATTATTATTATTATTATTATTATTATTATTATTATTATTATTATTATTATTATTATTATCATTATCATTATCATTATTATTAATTATTATTATCATTATTAATTATTAAAATTATCATTGTTATTAAAATTAAAAATTTTATTATTACTTCTAACATTAATATTATTTATAACATTATCATTTTCATTATTACTAGTATTATTATTACTATTATAACAACTATATTATTATTATTATTATTATTATTATTATTATTATTATTATTATTATTATTATTATTATTATTATTATTATTATCAATTATCAATATTACTATTATTATTATTATTATTATTATTATTACAATAAAAATTATTTATATAAAACATATTTAACAAAACTATATTAATATTTTTATAATAAATATTAGTTAATTATTTAAAGTATATAAAATAAATATATCTAATTAATGAAACACATAATTAATATTTATATCACTAATAATATATAAATCTATTCTTGTACCATTATATGTGTTAATATATATAAATGATATAGGTTCGTGGATCCGAGGCCAACCCTGCATTGTTCAGTTCCTTCGTATGCATATTTTTACTACAAAATATCGTATTATGAGTTTCATTTGCTCCGTTTTTAAATACTTTTGCAATATATATTTTTGGGACTGAGAATACATGCGCTGCTTTTATAAATGTTTTACAAAATAGGCACAAGTACTTAAAACTACATTCTATGGTTGGATTATTAAACCGAATATCACCCTTTTTATCTGGTAATCTAAGAATTAGGGAACAGAAACCCTAATTGACGCGAATCCTAAAGATAGATCTATTGAGCCTAACAAACCCCATCCGAGTTACGGATGCTTTAGTAGTTCGATTTTATCATGTCCGATGAGAGTCCCGGAATGATGAGGATATTCTAGATGCATTTTTGTTAATGTCGGTTATCAGGTGTTCACCATATAAATGATTTTTAATTCGCGGGTTACGCGTATTATTTTGTAAACGGGTTACGTGTGCGGTTATAATTGAAATCTTGTGGCCTATTATTATTATGATTTATGATAAAGATTAAGCCTATGAACTCACCAACCTTTTGGTTGACACTTTAAAGCATGTTTATTCTCAGGTATGAAAGAAATCTTCCGCTGTGCATTTGCTCATTTTAAGGATATTACATGGAGTCACTCATGGCATATTTAGGATAGTACCTCGCAATGGGACCAAATGTTGATGACTTCGTCCAGGTGGATTAGGACGGGGTATGACATTAACAAACCTTATCTTCAACATATCTAATAAATCAATTTTTATTATACTATGAATAAATGAAATGAATATTATAAACCTAGACCAAAGTGTAACATATCCAAAACTCAAAGGGCTACAGAAAATATAATAAATGGCGCCTAACTAAAGGCTAAACTAACTAACTTTCCGTCATATACACACACAAGTTCATTCAGTTTCACAAAAAACACAAAAACTGTTAATCATTAACTCTAATTTCCTCTCCATCTCCGATAATGGGTGGTAATTTCGAAACCGTAGTTCAAATCACCATCATAATACTATGGGCCGTCGTACTTCTGGCCGCCATGATCACCTCCATCAACCGCGACCCAACCACCACAACACCGCTCGACATGTCATCAAACGCTACACATTTTCTTGAATCAAACGGATTCAACTTCTTTGCAACTCTCCTTCACATCTCACCAAATCTCTTCCTCTCAACACCCGAATCCACCGTACATTTTCGCAATCCCCGATTCCGCAATGACTAACCTCACAATCCCACCTTACATGACATCACAACTTATCAATTATCACATCTCACCTTTAAAACTTACCTTTCAAGATTTACTAAACAAACCCTTGAATACTTGCTTCATTACAAACATTCAACAAAATCAAATCTCCATTACTAAAAAAGACACTGAAAACCGTCTTCTTGAAATCAATAACATTTTAATCACTCACCCAGACTTGTTTCTACATGGCCCACTTGTAATCCATGGAGTTGATGGAACTTCTGCTTCTTTCAAAAGTCATCAACAATTCAACCAGTTGCCCATTTGCAACCCGAATAATGAAACCCGGGTGTTGTTAAATGTTAAAGGTGCGATTAATATAAACTGTACAAAGGCGAATCGATTAAAAGTTTGTACCCGGGTAAAGAAGTTACAATAACTGGAAATGCAGTTAGTTTTGGTGGTGATCAGGCATGCTGTCGGTTAACAGAATCGAGATAGCTTCACCGGATTTTTCGTTGTTCATGGAATCGCACGAGCATTCCCAATCGTGATCGAGGTTAATGGTTGATCGATGCCAAATCAAAGTTCTTATGTTAGCCTGTTGTATATGTTTCTGATTGTATTCTGTATAGCAACAAGAATTTCGTAGAGTTTGTACAGTTTCTTGATTTTTTTCCTATATTTTTGGTATTTTTTTCACAATTTACTAGCTCAAATATAAAATGCCATTTATTTTTACATATATATAGTTTAAATTCCGCTCACTTTGTTTAAAATGTAAAGCTTGCTTGAATAGAAAATTTATATAGTTTGGAAGAGTTGTCAAATATTTATAAAATTTTAACTATTTATTTTAGTATTGAATATTTAATTTAATTGAATATTTAATTTAATTGAATATTCATTTTAAATATAAAAAATTTAATTTGATACTACGGTAATATTTAATTTTTTTTTTTTTTTTGAAAGGCAGAAAATTTTATTACTCGAGATAAAAGAACATCGCAAGGTACATAATTGTTACATCACCAAGCAAAAGGATACCGAGCTAGAATCTTAATCCGAATAAATACAAAAGAATAAAGGTTACTCGACTTAGGAAAAAGAAAAAACTAGTATTACATAATTAGAGACCGCGGGTTATGCAACCAATCATGCCAATCAATTCTCAATCCCTTGCAACGCTTCGCGACCCATTCATAGCTCTTAACTTGAATCTCGCTAACCACATTCGGAGTTGTCCATGAGTTTTTCTTGAAAATCTTTTGGTTTCTATTTTTCCAAATAAGGTAGCCGCAAATCCATTCAACCGCTTGCCATAGTTTACCACCCAATTCGGAACAACCCCTAGGGACCAAATCACTAAGAAGAGAATCAAAAGCTAGATTGACCGAATCAAAACCCCACCACTCTCGAACCTTCTCCCATATTATACGGACATGAGGACATAAGAGAAGTGCATGTTTTACCGACTCTAAATCTCCATCGCAAAGAGGACAAAGAACGGAGTTGAGATCAACGCCCCTCTTGTCAAGTTCACATAAAATGGGCAATCTTTCTCTTTTTGCTCTCCACACGAAAACTTTAACTTTTTTCGAGACCAAATTATTTCTCATGGTCTTTAAAGAATTACTTCTTGGAGGATACACTTTTGTCATGATATGTTTTGTTAGCTTTTTCGTGGAAAAAAATCCCGGACCCGCAAAGCTTCCAAGAAAATGAGTTGTCTTTCTCCTGATCCATTACCAATGAAGATGATAGTAACTTTTCTAGATTTTCTAACTCATTTCTTGTACGCCCCGACACCGGTCGAGACCACTCCCATGAAAAGATTACCTCTTCGCCATCACAATGAAAACGATCGCCAACCGAAGCATTGGGGTTTGATTCTAATCGCACTAGTCTCTTGAAAGTCTCCTTGAGTGGCTTGTCCAAAATCCAAATGTCATCCCAAAAATTTGGGTTCTAACCGTTGCCAATCACCTTCGCGAATGAGTTGGAGAATTCGACACCTAAGTTGTTTATCTCGAGCCTTGCTTTGACAATATTACTCCAAATAGAATTGTTAGCAAAAAAATTCCCCCCCCCCCCCCCCCCCCCCCCGAGATAGGAGACCCCGACACCCCATAAATACTCTTAACAATTTTAACCCACAAAGAAGTGGTTTCGGTAAAAAAAAACCTCCACCACCACTTGCCGATTAAAGCCAAGTTTTTGCAATTAAGTGACCCCAAATTAAGTCCGCCATCCCCCCGAGGAAGGATGACATCATCCCATTTTACCCAAGAAATTTTAGAACACTCACCCGACCCGTCCCAAAAAAATTTGCGTCTCACACTCTCAAGAATTTTGAGCACGGAAGGCGGAGCACGAAAGAGTGAAAAGTAATACAACGGTAGGCTATTAAGAACCGCATTCACGAGAGTCAAACGTCCACCGAATGATATCGTACGCGCTTTCTATTCCGACAATCTTTTCTCAAATTTATCAATCACCGGTTTCCAATTCCTAAGTTTCCTCATGTTTGCCCCAACCGGAAGTCCAAGGTAAGTCATCGGTAAGGATCCCATATTACAACCAAACAAACATGCCATACGTTCAACCTCCTTCTTATCAACACACACCCCGTAAAGGCTACTTTTATTGTAATTTACCTTCAAACCGGAACTTAACTCGAAGCACTTTAAAAGTTTCATTAGGCTCTCAACATTTTTAAAACTCCATTTGCAAAAGAAGATAGTATCATCCGCGTATTGTAAGTGGGATATTGGAATCTTATCAACACCAATTTCTACGCCCTCAAAAAGGTTATTATGAACCGCCGATTTTGCAAGACGATTGAGCACCTCCACCGCAATAATGAAAAGAAAGGGAGATAACGGATCTCCTTGCCTAACACCCCTTCTAAGTTTGAATTCTTTTATTGGGGAGCCATTAACGAGAACCGAGATAGAAGCGGATTTAAGGCAAGAATCGATCCATTTCCTCCATTTAGCACCAAAACCCATCAAAACCAACATTTCATCTAAAAATTTCCAACTAATACTATCAAAAGCTTTCTCGAAATCAACTTTAAAGATCATACTTTTTAAATGTTTACTTTTCAAGAAGTCAATTGATTCATTAGCCACAAGTACCCCATCGATGATGTTTCTCCCTTTAATGAACGCACTTTGCTCAAAACCAACGAGATTTGGGACAACTTTTTTAATACGGTTGGAGAGCAATTTCGCAATGATTTTATAAAAGCTACCAATAAGACGAATAGGTCGATACTCATTAAGACTTACCGGGTTAGCGACCTTAGGGATAAGCGTGATGAAGGAGGAGTTACAATCTGGCAAGATCAGACCTGTGCACCAAAAATTATGGATTGCTTCGATCAAGTCATCACAGATAATTGCCCAAAACTTTTTAAAAAAACGCATATTAAATCCATCCGGTCCCGAGGCTTTATTACTTGCATAGTCTTTCAACACTTCCCAAATTTCATCATCACTAAATTGAGCTTCAAGGTTACAGGCCTGCTCACTGGATAATATATATCCATCCGAAACATCAGAGACAGAGGGCCTGCCACCTCTCGGTCCAAAACTAGAAACAATAGCAGGCCTTGTCAAAACAGTAGCAGAGGAGTCAGGTCCAGAATAATCAACCTGTTGGGCCGAGCAGAAAGCAGCAGAGCCTGGCCCAGTAGCTACTGGATCGACACAACCATAATTGGGCTGAAACGAAACAGTAGGCCGAGAGGGTGTTGCGACATCAGAAGGAGGTGGATGAAGGAAACTAGGCCTCGCAGTAATTTTTTGACTGAAAATTTGTTTAAAGTGCTCAAAAACCGCATTCTTTACCACATCAGGGTCCTCACACCATGAACCATTAACATTTAAACCGCGGAGATTGCATTTGTTATTCTTCCTCCGGATCGAGGAGTGAAAAAACTTCAAATTTTCATCACCTTCTAATGACCATTTCAAGCGAGCTTTTTGTTTAAGCATATTACTTTTGATATTTTCCTTCTCAACCCAACGACGTCTACACTCCAACCACCTATCCCGATCCAAGTCCGTGATATTATTTGATTCGGCCTTTAACTCCCACTCCATTGCTTCCCTTCGAAGGGCATCAATTTCTAAATCTAAACCTCCAAATTCCTTAATACTCCACTCCTTTAGCGCGAACTTCACATTTTTAAGTTTATCCCTAAAGATACAATCTTTTCTCGATCCCCGAATAGGTTGAGCCCAAGCATCCAAAATGATCGTATCTATCCCTTCACAATTTAACCATTCATCAAAGACATTGAAAGGTTTTGGGCCGTAATCAATCAATTTATCTCTTAGGACCAATGGACAATGATCCGAGAGGTGTCTATCTAATGCATTTACCGAAAGGTCATCCCAAAGACAAAGGAAACTATTGTTAACCAAGAACTGATCGATTTTTCTAAATTTCAACCCATCATCGCTTATCCTAGTGTATTTCCTACCAATGACATCGATATCAATCAAGGCATTTCTTGTAATGAACTCGTTGAACCTATCCGCCCTATATTGAAGAAAATGAGAGTTAAGTCGATCATCCGAACTTCTATCCTCATTGAAATCTCCAACAAGAAGCCACGAAGAATTCACACTTCCAAGAAGGTTATCAAGAGACTCCCAAAATAATTTTTTATCCCGATCACAATGGGGGCCATAGACGTTGACAATAATAGACTCCACCCCCGAACTCGCCCATTTACCTCTAATGGCCAAGAAATTTGGACCCCCAACACATTCAATAATATCAAAGGCATTAGAGTCTCAAATAACTAAGAGACCACCCAATTTATCCGTTGCTTTTTTTTGGACATAACCAAAGTTATCCCCACCCCAGAGCGCATTTACCCATCTATCATCAACCTTAGCACACTTAGTTTCTTGGGAAACCGCCACCCAAGGTTTCTCTCTAGCACAAATAGATCTAACCCACACGAATTTACCTCTAACCGCAAAACCTCGAACGTTCAAAAAAGGACTTTCATTAAAAACAATTACAAAAACGAAATGGAAGAAAAACAAGGGGCTTACTATTGATCAGAGGGTGGCCAAGACAACCCAATCTCCACCCCATACCTCTTTAACTCATCCATGTTGATGGATTTTGAAGACACGCAAGGTTTTTTGTTTTCTCGAGTTCTTCCTGGATCTAAAACTACACCCTTTAAATTTAAACTTGCATGATTCACCACAATTGACCCCAACCCTTGCTCTATTTTTTAATCTCATAATTCTTGAAGAGGCTTTAAAATTACACATAGTCGCCCAGTAACAGTTATTGCAGTTTGATACCTCAACCGTTTTGGATCTTCTACTTTCTGAAACTCTAGCCTGATGATTAGTTTTCACCGAAACCCCTTCACCCGATTTCTTTTTTGGGAGTCGAGATACCTTAGGCTTCCTTTTTTCTTTCATATCTGCTTCTGTTCTTCCGGAAATATTTGTATCAACCTGAATCTGATCTGTGCTAGGACCACTTGAGGACGAAATGCTGTTATATTCCAAACTCTCATCGCCGTCAGACTGGTTGGTATCGAGTCCCCCATCCAGGCCAACAACCTTGTCTGAGCAGACAGGCCCGACATCATTCACATTATTACAGGGGTCAAAACCATCCCCATTAGAAGCAGGCCCAACCTTAGGCCCAACATCATTAATCACAGGCCCAACATCGTTCTTAATACCACCCACCAATGGATCTGCCCCAATCATTTCATGTTCACAAATACGTGGGTCCCCACTACCAACCAAACCGTTATCCAAATTAATATTGGGGGACTCAGGAGACATATTAGGGTTGGGGGTAGGGTTTTCTATCCCACGCTTTGCCTTGGGACTTGGTGCTTTTTTAAAATTACCTTCTGCAGTCTCAGCAACAAAATCATTATCATTAGAGATATTATCCCTTCCCAAGAAAACAGACCCTTCATCTTCTATCTTGAATTCCTTTACATGACTCGGTTCGCTGGACGAGTCAACTCGTTTAACCGGTGACGCATCATCTTCTGGACTAGTATGCTCTTCATCATCATCACCTTCCTCTTCATTCTCGCTGTTTAGGACATCATTGAACAAACCAAACTCACCCTCTTCTATAGACCTTTCACCATCATCATCATCGTTATGGGAATCATCATCTGACCCACTATGAGAATTGACATAATCCGGATCATTACTAGATTTGTAGTCGGTATCATACCACGAAGTCTTCAAACCAGAGTTATTCCAGAAAACCCTATCTTTTGGACCTTCATCACATGTTTCTTCAACAATGTTAACAAAGTATGCTTTGGATTTGTAAATTAATTTGATGGCATCATTGACAATCTCTGGGTTATAAAGTTTCACGAAAACCCTTCCTTTTACCAGACTTTGATTACCATTGAATTTACAATTTTCCAGGATGTATACAACTCCCCACCATTCCGCAATTGTCTTGAAAGTTTTCTCGGACCAACATGGTAACGGAACTCCAGAAATCGAGAGCCATGACATTCTTCCTTCAGGCCACGCTCTAAAATCCCACAAGTTGATTTTGTGAACCCATTTCCTGAGTTTGTGATTTTCATCCAATAAATCCTTCGCAGCAGCCATGTTTGGAAGAACAAGCATGATACCCAGACCACCAAATCGTTTGACTTCAACGTCATCAAACCCTTCGTCTTTCAAGATCGTTTAGAGATTATTAAAGACACCAATACTTTTAGCCTCCCCGACCACTGACCGATTCAAGATCTCGTTGTTATTATTTTCTGAGTTTTCATCCTCATCATCAACCACGAAATTTTTACTCTTATCCTCACCCCCAACCGATTTTTGTCCAACATTACATTCACCCTTTTGGACATTAGCCTGCTCCCTTCTCCTGCCATTTAACATGTCCCTTAAATCTTTTGAATTCCTTCCTATAACATCCACAAACTTTCTTCCATCACTAAACCTGTTTGTATCGACCCCCATACGCGTGTTAACAGGAGCCCTAGGTTCGTTTGCCACATGACTCATACCAGGACCTTTTGGTGGTCGGTTTGTTGCCATAAAAACCTTAATTGCTTCGCCGTCGAATTTAATGTTCTCCAAAGATTTCAGAAATTGTTCAGCGTTGTTTACTTCAGCGAACCTAACGAAAGCGAACTTACGGCCATTGAGCAGCCTTTTCTTAGCGACATATACATCCTTAACCGAGCCGTATTGCTTGAATAATTTTCAAAAATCAACCACTTTCCACTCGTCGGAGAAATTGAAAAACATGTAGGATGTCAATCGATTTCGTTTTGAGCCCTCGTGAATGTTGTTTGCATAGCTACCGTTGTGAAAACCGTGAGACACTCCCGTGCTAGCCCTAACCGTGCTTTGCCTTGCGCGCTCTCTCTCTAGATTTTCTCTCTCACCCATCTCTCTCTCCCCAGTAATATTTAATTTAATATTAATATTTTTAAAAATTCATAAAAGTGAAAAAGTGTTAATAAAGTACGGAATATTCATTTTTGTGGTTTGTTGTAAAAAAGAGTACAGGCATATTCATTTTATAGGAGAATTATATGCAATTTTCTGAAGAATGCATCATTACTTATTCATAGTAACATGATTCTAAATCATGGTCTTCCCAAATTATTAAAAACCATACCCCGAATCTCAAAATCCACAAAGATTCAAACTTCAAACTTTACAGATCGCGCCTTCAATCCTGAACTTGTTTACACGTGTCTTCTTGAAAGATCAACTTGCAAGAAACATGTAATTCAAATTCATTCCCAGATAATTGTTAGTGGCCTTCAATTTAACGGTTTCATTGTAACAAAACTTATACACGTGAGTTCTAATTTAGGAGACATTTTTTATGCACGCAAGGTGTTTGATGAATTTCCTCAACCGTATGTGTTTCTATGGAATGCTATTATACGTGGCTACTCCAAGCTAAATATGTTTAATGAAGCGGTCACATTGTATATTCGAATGCAAAATGTGGGCGTTGGGCCAGACTGTTTCACATTGCCACATGTACTTAAGGCGTGTGGAGGAGCTGGTGCGTTTGAAGTTGGCCGAGCTGTTCACGGTCAGATTTTCAGACGGGGGTTCGAAACAGATGGATTTGTGCAAAACGGGGTAGTTTCGGTGTATGCTAAGTGTGGTAGAATTGATAATGCTAGAGTCGTGTTTGAGGGTTTGAATGAGAGGACCGTTGTATCATGGACTAGTATCATTTCAGGGTATGCTCAAAATGGACAACCGATTGAAGCTTTAAGGATTTTTAAAACAATGAGAATTTGTGGGTTGAAACCTGATTGGATTACTTTGGTTAGTGTTGTTAGTGCTTATGCTGATATAGAAGATTTGGAACAAGGGAGATCGCTTCACTCTTGTGTAATCAAGATGGGACTTGAGTTTGAGCCCGACTTGCGTATTGCTTTAACTACATTATATGTGAAATGTGGACATGTGATGATTGCGAAATCGTTATTTGATGAAATGGAGCTTTATAATGTGATTTTGTGGAATGTAATGATATCTGGTTTTGCAAAAAATGGTTTTTGTAATGAAGCTTTGATACTTTTTCAAAGTATGTTGTCAAAAAAATTGAGACCGGATTCGGTTACCGTTTGCTCTGCAGTTTTGGCTTGTGCCCAATTGGGATCACTTGAAGAAGCAGAAAAAATGGGTCAATACATCAAAAAAAGTGAGTATAAATCAGATGTTTTTGTGAATACAGCACTTATTGACATGTATGCTAAATGTGGAAGCTTAAACTTTGCCCGAAAAGTGTTTGATCAAACTAAAAACAAAGATGTTTTTGTATGGAGTGCTATGATAGTAGGCTACGGTTTACATGGTAGGGCACATGAAGCCATCAACATTTTCAACTTGATGAAGCAAGAAGGGGTGGGCCCAAATGATGTCACATTTATTGGGCTTCTTACAGCATGCAATCATGCTGGACTTGTAGAAGAAGGTTGGAGAATATTCAACACCATGAAAGACTATAATATTGAGCCACGTCATCAACATTATGCTTGTGTTGTGGATCTTTTAGGTCGTGCTGGGTGTTTAGATCGGGCTTATGATTTCATAAAAAACATGTCGATCAAACCTGGTATTTCAATATGGGGAGCACTTTTAAGTGCGAGTAGGATTTATCGTCACGTGGCACTAGGAGAGTATTCAGCAGAACAGCTTTTTACTTTAGATCCTTACAATACAGGGCATTACGTACAGCTGTCAAATCTTTATGCTTCGGTTTATCTGTGGAGTGGTGTGGCACGTGTTCGGGTTTTAATGAAACATAGAGGATTGGCTAAAGACATGGGGTGTAGTATGATCGAGATCGATGGGAAACTTCACATGTTTCGAATGGGAGACGTTTCGCACCCAAAATCGGATGAGATATATAAGGAACATAAGCGGCTAGACATACGGTTAAAAGAGGCTGGCTTTGTTGCGGATATAGAGTCGGCTTTACATGATTTGAGTTATGAAGATAAGGAGGAGAGTTTATGTAATCATAGTGAAAGGCTGGCAATTGCATATGGACTTATTAGTTCTCCTTCGGGAACTACACTTAGGATAACCAAAAATTTACGAGCGTGTGTTAACTGTCATTCTGCAATAAAACTGATATCAAGACTTGAAAACAGGGAGATAATTGTTAGGGATGCAAATCGGTTTCATCATTTTAAGGATGGAGAGTGTTCATGTGGAGATTACTGGTGAATGGAATTCAGTTGACTGCATTATGGCTAATCTAACTGATTTTTCGATCAGGTATGCCAATATAGAAAGTTGAATTGTTCTGCAATTTTTTATTTTTATAACATAATCAACTTCATATGATTAAGTGCTTAGTTTACAAAGTTTGATACTAATGCAGTTTCGGTGTTTAAAAGGTAAATTTTTGCTTAGCAATTTTGCAGTTTCAGGTTAGTAAGATCTCTGCTCATTTGAGTTGATGTATGAATGACCAAAGTTTTCTGATATGGTTTCAGGTTAGTAATAATGATTGACTCTTCATTCGGGTTCCTGGAAGTCACTCTTCTTCTTAGTATTAGACTTGTTTCTAGATGGATGGCCGGTTCCTGAAAACAACAACGCTCCAATTGCTAGGGGCAATTTTTCATTTTCAAACTCCCTCTCAGATTCATCATACCCTTATTTCTCCTCACAAACAACATATCTCACATGTTTCTACCCCAATCTTTCTCAAACCTATTTTCAAGATGAAGAAGAAACAGACTTCAAACCTTTTACAACTTCCCCTTTACAATACCAATACCAATACCCTTTGGCTGCAGAAGAGACTACATTCTTTTATGACCCAACGCCTACTGTTGATTCGTATGAAATGGTTCCGGCAGAGATCAGAGATATATTGATATAGTGCAAGAGAATAGCATTATTTCTATTCCTTCGCTACCTTCTGGTCTTAAACATGAAGGTTCAGACATAAGCCATTCATTATGCCAAAATTCCATTGTGCTATAAAAAATGCACATGCTCTTTGTTGACTTTTCAATATACATACGAGGGGTGGACTGCGCACTCTTTCTATACTGCATTGATGACCTTCTTATAGCAGCCATTTCCGAAGCCTCAGCAATGCATAATCGACTTAAAGCATGTTTTCGCTTAGTAAATTTGCAGTTTAAGGTTAGTAAGATCTCTGCTCGTCTGAATTGGTATGTGAATGACCAAAGTTTTCCGATTTGGCTATAATGTCATTTGATTTGTTATGAGCGTAAGAATGGCCGCGTGTTGCTGCTGAAAATAATATTCAATAAATGTAGAAAATAAAGTGCATGCTATTATTAAAAAAAGGTCAAACAAAGTCAATGGAGTTGGTATAGCTTTAAATATTGTAACCTCCACTATTTGGCTAATGAAGTCGTTTTGAGCAATACTGCATTTGATTTGTTATGAGCGTAAGAATGGCCGCGTGTTGCTGCTGAAAATAATATTCAATAAATGTAGAAAATAAAGTGCATGCTATTATTAAAAAAAGGTCAAACAAAGTCAATGGAGTTGGTATAGCTTTAAATATTGTAACCTCCACTATTTGGCTAATGAAGTCGTTTTGAGCAATACTGCATTTGATATTTTTTAAACGACAGAAAGTTGAACCTCTTTTAGTATATGTATAATATAATTGCATAGATTGAATGGTTTTTGCTAGGTGATCTCATATAGATCACAATATGTAAATGTAAGCGTACGAACCTGTTACCATATATACATGTCTGTGTAATCCTTCAATTAGACAAGCGCTAGCACATCCTGGCGTAGAGATTAATAACTTGGACATTTTTTACTTAATATAAAAATATTGAGGATCACAGCTTTTACATGTACATACTATGTGTTTTGTAGCCTTACAAAGATTTAACTGTTCAAATACATACTAAACGAGTTTCCTTGTGTTAACATAATCATAAATATAAATATGTATATTGTACAATAATTAAATACTTCCGGTCATCCATAATCACGCAGTTGGATAGGAAGCCTGCATGGCGATGCCACATATGCCTTCTTTAGCATCAACATCTCTTTGCATCATTATGTAACCCTCTTCACCCCAACTTGTTCCCCATGAGTTCTTCACCAGCCAATACTTAGTCCCGTCATCACTCGTTCCATAACCAACTGCTGTAACACCATGGTCCAGTTCCGTACCACACTCTCCAGTAAATACACCACTAGAGTAGAATTGAAAGTCGGACCCACTAGCATCAATGGCTACAGATACGGGCTGACTAGCTACCGCTTTCAACAGTGCACTTTCACTTTTAGCAGGAACATCTTCATAACCTGTGATTGTTGCAGCGTTGTTAGATTCCTCGTTGCTGTTGCAGGTGCCGTCAACTCCTTTGTACGGATAGTTACTCTCCGTAGTAAGGCCTTTATTGCTTATTATGAATTCAAAAGCGTTGTCCATAAGACCACCCTCGCATCCCTGATCTACACCGCTAGTGTCACAATCGACAAGCTCTTGTTCAGATAAAGACACTAATTTACCTGTTTTCAGTTGAGTTATTCCTTCCATCGCTGCCACTGCTGAAAATGCCCAACAGCAACCTGCACATTATCATGAAAAATTAATGTAAACGGTCCAATAATTAATCATTTACATTTTCATGTTCGATTTATATACTTAATGTTGCTTACCACATTGGCCTTGGTCTTTGATAGGTGTTACTGCACCTTTTTTTCTCCAATCCATTGATGATGGAACTGCGGTTACATTTTCATACTTAAAAGCAGAATTTGATGGCGTGCAATCGTGTGCCAAGAATCGGTTTCTTTGAGTCCTGAACTCTTCATTTGTGAGGTCAGCAAACTTGTTGACTGCTAATTTGTAAGTTTTACCAATATCATTGTTGAATGACTGTATGTGCTGAACGTTGTCTTGATATACTTTAGAACGTTGTTCTTTCTCTGTAGCGTCCCGATATACACGTCCATAACGAGCCATCCATTGCTCATGGTTCTCGTAACTTGAAGTTTCAGGTAACAATCGGGATACAACTTGTGAAATCAAAGAAGCTGAGAGGAATAGTAGAATAAGACAAGTGAAAGTTGCTCGGGTTTTAGTTGACATAGTGTTGGAGGTATAAAAATTAATGGAATTGAATTGTTTGATTTGTGCAATTTACCCCGAGGCATGTTTTATATATATGATGAAATAGTTTTGTCATAGTGGTAAAAGTTAGTATAGTTCTCTTCAAGTTTGCGTAAGAAAACGTTACAATGGTTCTCTTCAAGTTCGTGGAAGATAATATGTTCTGAATATGATATATTAATTAACGTAGAGTAGATGCTGTTTAGACTCTTGAAATTGGATTGTATTGTTGAATAGTAAAATTGTTGTGCACTCGTTCGTTCTTATCTTAAGTATTACTGTGCTCCTATTTTGGAATTTAGTTTCCAAGAAATTTTATTTGTGGGTTTTGTACGTATTTCTTTATCTTTTTGTTTAATTCTTTAATGTTCCAAATACAGATACACATGCACATATTAACTTTTGTTTGCATGATTTTTATCATCACCTTTAGCTTCTCTTTGTACCCAGTCAATTATACACTTATTTAAGAATTTTATGCACCACCTTGATTTGTAAATGTACGAATTACATCTCTCGGACAGTACTTGGTCATCGGAGTCAGGACACCATCTGTCATGTTGGCGTCACATTTTGGTAGTAAAAAAGATAATAAAGGTAAACATAGCCAAGGATAAAAAATAAAAATAAAAAAAAAAAAAAAAAAAAAAAAAAAGAATGATGGTTTCAGTAAAGTAGTCTAGCGGTCTTCATCATGTAGTAGGTGCTGAGGTTTATTATTTGTAAGACCAGCCTAAATTAAATTTTCATCATAGATGCTATTGGCAAAATTCCACTACGGCTCCACCTATAAAAAGCAATGTGGATCAGTAATATAAAGCACACATAGAAACCTAAAAAAAGAAGCTTAATTTAACATCTTACCAAAATCAGTGATAGTAATCGGAATCTAAACCTGAAATAACCGGAAACAACATTAAAACACAAATATAAATAAAGTCTTGAAAATCAGAAAATGAGAGCCATAAAAACAAGTAACCAGAGCCGGCTAATTGATGCAATGAAAAGAAGAGCACAAAACCCCTTGATTTTCTTCATAAATTCCATAGCATAAAATTGAAAATTGGAGCATCTGAATTTAAGAAAAATAAAGGATAAAAAGGAAACAAATTATACATATACTTATACTTAATGATGTTCAATTTTCTGTTTTTTTAAAAAAACATATACAATATCAAATGTAGTATTGCTCAAAACGACATTGTTAGCCAAATAGTGGAGGTTAGACATTTAAAGCTATATCAACTTGACTTTGTTTGACTTTTTCTTTTTTTAATAACAATATGCTCTTTTCTTTTTTACAACTACTAATTTAATACCCGCGAATTCGCGGAATTATGATAGTTGTGCTTTCTAATGGAAATTTTCTGTATTTGAGATTCCAAGATAAAGGCAACATATCGTATAAGTTTGGAAAAAACATATGCAATAGAATGAATTTGAACTATCAATGTACAAATAAGTAACGTAAGTAACGAAGAAATGACTACAAACCGATATGAGTAGAAGTAATTACTTTCCATGGGTACAAAGTCATCACATCTGATTGCATTGTCATTCCAAAAATAAACTATCAACACTCAAGTCTTAATGTTCAGTTACATAGACACCAATTTCTTTTGAAACGTTGAGTTCTTCCCTCCACATGCATCAATTCACAAACCACAAAATTAAAACAAACACCTTCCTATTCAAACATCAAACATATACAAATTACACGTAAACACACACATATATAGTCAGTATTAAGCATTAATGGCTAATCATTGAACATATCTATTTTTTTGTGGCAAAGACAACACGATCCGAAGAATAAGAGGCTGTTGACTCTATTTGAAAGTTTGGGTAGATAGAGTCAATGCGGTCATGTAGAGGACTTTGGAGAATGTTTATAATTGATCATAGGGGCATGATTTATGACAATATCATCATTATGCGATGCTTTTGTTCCATCATCCGTCTTGAGTGGAGAATTAGTGACGGTAGGATCTAACAAATCTAATCTCAAGGGGTGGCCTAGTGGTTAAGTGCTTGAGAATCTCCAAAGATCTGGTTTTAATCCTCAGTAGCTACAATTTGGGAGCTTGCCTTTAAAAAAAAAAAAGATCTAACAAATCTCTCATGTTTTAATTCAAACTAAGTAACTACTGCTTATTTTCTTCCTTCTTAGTTCCTGTATGTACTACATATGAACTGTGCTCCTAATCTCAAGAAAGTGCATCAACCTTTCCTCGACTTTTTTGCTTAGTCTATTAAATTTTATGTAAGATAATTCAAAGCCTCGATAGCACCTTTTTGGCCATATGGGTCTCATCCCATGTGATTCCAATAACCACATCCAATTTTGCATCATAATAAGATTATTATGTTGACTGATTTAAATAAAAGAACATGTAAAAAAGGAAATGAAATAGTAGTAGATGATGAGATTTTTAACCTTATAAACATATGATTCATGACTCATATATTGTTTTCCAATTGCTGCTGCAACTTGCAAGTAAGTTCACTGATCTCATCTTATGCATAAAAAGTTTCTACAAAATAGAGCACTTTCATGAAATACAACTTAAGCATAAAGTTCGGTCGTCAAAATGAGACGTTCAATAAACATTCTGACCCATTTGTCTATGGACATGCCTTTAAACAAAAACGAATTAGGTGGTTCTGAGCACTAATTATGCACTATGGACAGGCTTTTAATAATTTAAAACCATTCGACCCATTTGTCTCGAGCCCATTTTAGTTTCAAAGATTTGACATAAATATATAAAACCCAAAACAATACATTTATTCAAAATTAAAAGTGTTGCTTAACCAAAACAATCCATTTATAAGTCTTAGCCATGTTAACTCGGGCATGGCCGAGCCCACCAAGTTCGACCACATCCACTTTCTAACCAGTCTTCCATATGATCATAGTATTTCATAAAATTTACACGTTTTAAACCAACCTATTTATCAACCAATTTATGTTGCCACTTCTACAATTTTACACATTCAATCTATTAACCCAGTTGTGCACTAAAAATGATTTTTTGTACCGAAGGATGAACTTGCAATCTGTTTCCAGTCATCATCTTCAATAAATAAAGTGGTAATTTTAAATAGTATATATGTTACATCAAATTATATTTTAAGTGAGTTCGTGTCATGCACGGCCATCAAAAATAACAACATAAAAGGTGCGTACCAGGAGAGCAAACCCATGAAGTACAGCATCACATAATATCCTTGAACAACTATCGTGAAATGAATATATAAAAACATAAAAGAACTATGTAAAGGGAGTGATTGGTTATAATTATCATTTACCATATAATTTGGCAAAACTAATTGCATTTTTAATAGAAAATGTATGAAAAATGTAGTTGGATTGTATGTAGGTACAATCAACCAACAACTACTCAATTTCCAATTTTGTGCTTGCTCATTTTGTTAAATTAACCTATATATACTCAGTTTCAAGTTCCAACTTCATTCCATCTTTTATAATGTTAAAACACTTAGCAGCTAGATAATACCCACGTGCAAAAATAAAAAAATAAAAATAAAAAAACGATTAAAATACACGTATAACTTAACAGTCCCAAGTGTACAAGACTTAAGTTTCATATCCAACTAACATTATCTAATAGGAGAGTATCAGATGGAAGACGTTAAGCAGATGGACACTTATATATACAAGATTTAACGTATGTAATAACATTATCATAACTCATATAAACTCAATATCCCAAGTGTACAAGACTTAAGTTTCAGATCCAACAAAAAAAAAAAAAACAACACTATCTAAATGATGTGGAAAGGCTTAATAATACGGGGCACACAAGTTAATGAAGTTTATACACAAATGCAGCAGCAGCAACTGATAATACTTGGCGAGTACCATACATTCACAATGTTTGGTGTCAATATTTATATGTGCACATTCAGTACAACATAACGTGAACAATTCGTATCATTCATGTTTTGTTTCGATGTAAATGCAGGTGGGTACATAAACACTGAACAAAGATGGGGACTGAACAGACCAGATACAGGTTCAAATGCCAGATACAAGAGAACGTCAAAGCTGTTGCACAACAGGTGTACGTTATGAGAAAGAATGACAATTACTTATAAGAAAAGCCAATAGATAAAAAATAGATACATATAATAATTCTTAGTTAGTGAGATGCGTGCCTGAATTGACACATACAACACGCTTCAGCAGTTGCTTTTGACTAATTAGGTGCGCCCCTGGGTCCAGCAACCTCCACATCTCCAGTGCGTACTCTCTTTCAGCCATTGTGCAGACAGATACTTCAAATCTTTTGCTTCCTTTCTCTATCAAATAACTTCTCAAATCATCCCAAGCAGGTCTTAACCTCACAAGCACACTGGTTTCATGAATATGTAAATGCAAATACTTATTATAACAGTAAATTTACATATATCAATTGATGGAAGATATCTCTAATTCCAACTAATCCTCGATGAGCTTAGAGGGGAATAGTTTTATAACAGGTATTAACAATTACAGTACTTCTAAAGCAAAACTGACTTGTAAAAAATAAAGGTATGTGGAAAACATCAATGGCGTCATTAGCATCATACAAGATTTACACGCACACATAGCACAAATATAGTGTGACAAAGTGGCAGTCCCTAAATTGACCATACATGTTGGGCCTTATAACATGGTAACACAATTTATTTTGATAAAATCAACTGTAAAAGTATAAGCATTTAAAGATCATACAAATCTTTGAACCCAAAAGTTGCATTTCACAAAGAACCCTAAAACATAATTTTCCAAGTTACTAACTTTAATCCAAGTTACCAACTTTAATTCAAGTTACCAAAACCCCATTGAGAAAATATCAATTTTTCTAATTAGAAATAAAAAAAACCAAATCAAAATAATATAAGAAATTACGTTGTTACAGCGTTAGCTTCCTGCTTAGGTTTCCCAAATATTCGAGAAAACATAGTAACTGATTTTTCTTTCTTTATAACCGGTGATAATTAAAAGCAACAACCTATAAAATCAAATTACGATTAAGATAATACATGATACAAAAGTCAAAGTTCGTGCTATAAGAAGAGTACCATAGAATTTATAAATCGGGCGAGGGTTCTTACATCTGTATCCCAATGATCATAAATACCAATAGTCAAAACCCTAAAACATTATTAAAATTTAAAATTATCATAAGTAAAAAATGGCTAAAATAAAACCTGATTGTTTAATATTTAGTGTTGATAATGCTAAAAATGAACATATATTTCATAGCATTATTCCTCAAGAAAGACAAGCTTTTAGTTGCAACTGTTCTATTTAAAAGTGATATTCGTTTAAATAATAAAAGGTGAAGACAAAAGACAGATTCGACGAATTGAAGACGCAAACGACCAAAAAGCTCAAAAGTACAAAATACAATCAAAGAGGTTCCAATTATTGATAAGAAACGTCTCGAAATTACAAGAGTACAAGATTCAAAACGCAAAGTACAAGATATTAAATTGTACGCAAGGACGTTCGAAAATCCGGAACCGGGACATGAGTCAAATCTCAACGCTCGACGCAACGGACTAAAAATTACAAGTCAACTATGCACATAAATATAATATAATATTTAAATAATTCTTATAATTATTTATATATTATATAATATATTATAAACCGTCGGCAAGAAAGGCTCCAAACTTGTGTGAGCTGTAAAAGCAAACTCCGCGAGTTGCGGAGTTTGCAGTGCAAAAACTACACGAGTCGCGGAGCCCCTAATTTTGAAACTGCCTATAAAGCACGCGCATTCTGATCGTAAAAATCATCCAAGATATATCCATCCTCTCTATATCTATACGTAATATTTATATTTATAATTTATATTTTAATTTTAATTTTAATTATAATTCTAATAATAAGGGTATGTTAGCGAATGTTGTAAGGGTGTAAGTCGAAATTCTGTCCATGTAACGCTACGCTATTTTTAATCATTGTAAGTTATGTTCAACCTTTTTAATTTAATGTCTCGTAGCTAAGTTATTATTATGCTTATTTAATCCGAAGTAATCATGATGTTGGGCTAATTACTAAAATTGGGTAATTGGGCTTTGTACCATAATTGGGGTTTGGACAAAAGAACGACACTTGTGGAAATTAGACTATGGGCTATTAATGGGCTTTATATTTGTTTAACTAAATGATAGTTTGTTAATGTTAATATAAAGATTTACAATTGGGCGTCCCTATAAATTACCATATATACTCGATCGGACACGATGGGCGAGGTATTTATATGTACGAATAATCGTTCATTTAACCGGATACGGGAATGGATTAATAGCCACTAGAATAATTAAAACAGGGGTGAAATTATGTAAAAGGACACTTGGCATAATTGATAACAAAATATTAAAATCTTGGGTTACACTCAGTCGACATCCTGGTGTAATTATTAAACAAAGTATTAAAATCTTGTTATAGTTTAAGTCCCCAATTAGTTGGAATATTTAACTTCGGGTATAAGGATAATTTGACGAGGATACTCGCACTTTATATTTATGACTGATGGACTGTTATGGACAAAAACCAGACGGACATATTAAATAATCCAGGACAAAGGACAATTAACCCATGGGCATAAAACTAAAATCAATACGTCAAACATCATGATTACGGAAGTTTAAATAAGCATAATTCTTTTATTTCATATTTAATTTCCTTTATTTTATATTTAATTGCACTTCTAATTATCGCATTTTTATTGTTATTGTATTTAATTGCACTTTTAATTATCGTACTTTTTAATTATCGCAAGTTTATTTTATCGCACTTTTATTATTCGCAATTTCATTATCGTTATTTACGTTACGCTTTAATTTAAGTCTTGTATTTATTTTTAATATTTTACATTTGGTTTTAACTGCGACTAAAGTTTTAAAATCGACAAACCGGTCATTAAACGGTAAAAACCCCCCTTTATAATAATAATATTACTTATATATATATATATTTGTATTTTTATAAAAGTAAACTAATATAGCGTTAAGCTTTGTTTAAAGATTTTCCCTGTGGAACGAACCGGACTTACTAAAAACTACACTACTGTACGATTAGGTACACTGCCTATAAGTGTTGTAGCAAGGTTTAAGTATATCCATTCTCTAAATAAATAAATATCTTGTGTAAAATTGTATCGTATTTAATAGTATTTCCTGCTAAAATTAATAGCTATTTTATATACACCTCGCATAAACATCAAATATTTTTGGCGCCGCTGCCGGGGAACAATCTAGCTTAAAAGCCGGAAGCGCAACGCTAATATATATAAAAAAAAATTATTTTTAGTTTACTTTTATAAAAATACGTTTTTGTAAAAAATTTACGTTTTTTTTAATTATTCGAAAGTATAAAAAGAAAAACAAAAATATAAGTATTTTTAAGATTTTGTTAAATATTTAAGTTTTATAAAGTTTCTTTATTTTTATATAAGTTTTATTTAAGTATTTTATTTTTATTTAAAACATATAAAAAAAATCGAATATATATATATATATATATATATATATATATATATATATATATATATATATATATATATATATATATATATATATATATATATATATATATATATATAAATCTAGCTTTAAGATTTTTATTTATAAAATTATAAAGTAGTTCTATTTTTATTCTAGTTTTTAAAATATAAGTTTTTATTATATAAAAATTTTAGATTATAAAACAGAAAATATAAAACAGAAAATATAAAATAAAAATAAAAAAACGCGTCAAATTTTGAACTGTACCAGAGTTGAATTTTGGAACCCCGCGACTCGCGGGGTTTGCTGCTTAGAATACCGCAACTCGCGGAGCCACCCTGACACGCGCCTGACAGAACCCTAATCTGCATTAAATACGGAGTATTATTAATTATTATTAATTAATTTGTATTTAGGGTTAAATATTTAATTAATTTAGTATTTAATTTAAGTTTTAATTAATTTATGTATTTAGTTTAATTAGTTTAATTAAATTGTAAAATTAATAGTTTTAATAAATAAATAATATAAAAATAATATTTTTATAAAAATTGTATTTTTTACAACTTTTTGTATATTTTTATATTTTGTCCCTTTTTAATTGTTTTAGCGTAATATTTGTATTTTTAGCTCATATTTAGTTTTAAACTTAGTTTTTGCCATAGTTATTTTTACTTCTAGATTTTTAGGCTTTGCCGTAGAATTCCTTAAGTGCTTTTTCTTTAGACTAAGATTTGGGTACTTTAGAATTTTGCGACGCCTTTTTAAGTTTTAGTTTCTTTTTAAGTTATTTCCATTTGGGATTTAGTTTTTCCTGTAAGCTTTAATATTTTTAGACGACTTTTACCTATGTATCAATTATCATTCCAATTAGTAATCTCAATTTACGATTATAATTTTAAGTTAGTTGTAGTAATAAGGTTAGGTTAGTCAAGTGTTTTTAAGTTTTATAAGTTTCTTTTATTTTTCCGTCACCTTTTATTTTTCAACCATTTTTCTTTTTCGACCTTTTTCCGACGCGCTCTTTTTCTTTCTTATTTCTCGCTATTCTAGTTTTAGGACATAGATTTTTATTCTACTTCTTATCTAATTTTCTTAAAATTACAAAAATTTATTTTAAGTGGTTAAATTGATAGACATCAAAATTTTCTGGTTCGTAGTAATAGTTGGATTTGTACGTGGACCGGGTTATTGGAGCCAAACAGTCCTCAATTATATTGAGACCAAACGAATCCTGCCCCTCTGCTGCATCTTTTGGCTATTCGAAACGTGGGCAAAATCAGAAAAGTCTATTGATTGGATAACTTATTATAAATTTTCTTTCCTTTTAAAAACTAATAGGATATTCAGTGAATGCACCGAGCAAGACGTTCACCACCTTTTGTACGTTCACCACCTGTAACTAGATCAAGACATTTAGCAAATATTACTGCCGTTGATTTTTCTTTAGAATCGTCATCCAGTCGACCAAGTACTCCAGTTCAAATTTCCGATAATCCATTTTTTGAACCCGACCTCACAATTGAGAATCTGGAGAATATTCAGGGACAATTCGTAGATCCTGAACCATTAAATTTTCCTCCGGAACCACAATCATTCAAACAGAGATTGTTGAGGAACGAACCATTAAATCAGAATCCTCTAGTGATTCCGATTCAACAAATTCAATTATGGAGAATCTGGAACCTTTAAGTATGGAAGACCGAATGAGAGCTAAACGCACTGGCCAAGGTCACGCAATTACTCATCCTGAAATTAATGCGCCAGATTATGAAATCAAAGGACAAATTCTACACATGGTGACTAATCAATGCCAATTTAGTGGTGCGCCGAAGGAAGATCCAAATGAACATCTTCGTACCTTTAATAGGATCTGCACTCTATTTAAAATAAGAGAAGTTGAGGATGAACAGATATATCTCATGTTATTTCCCTGGACTTTAAAGGGAGAAGCCAAAGATTGGTTGGAATCGTTACCTGAAGGGGCGATTGATACATGGGACGTTTTAGTTGAAAAATTTCTTAAACAATTCTTTCCGGCATCTAAAGCCGTAAGACTTCAAGGAGAAATTGTTACGTTTACACAGAAGCCGAATGAAACTCTATATGAGGCGTGGACAAGATTTGGAAAGTTGTTAAGAGGATGTCCGCAACATGGTTTAGACACCTGTCAAATAGTACAAATATTCTACCAAGGATGCGACATCACTACAAGGAAAGACATAGATATAGCAGCTGATGGTTCTATTATGAAGAAAACCGAAACTGATGCTTACAAAATTATTGATAACACTGCTTCCCACTCACATGAGTGGCACCAAGAAAAAGATATCGTTAGATCATCTAAAGTAGCTAGAGCCGATTCTAGCCATGACTTAGATTCCATTTCCGCAAAGATAGATGCTGTCGAGAGACGAATGGAAAAGATGACTAAAGATATTCACTCAATACGAATTAGTTGTGAGCAGTGTGGAGGACCACATTTGACAAAAGATTGTCTCAGTATTGAATTAACAATAGAAAAAAGAGAGAATATTTCATACATAAACCAAAGGCCTGGAAATAATTATCAGAATAATTATCAACCGCCAAGACCGATTTACAATCAAAACCAGAATTATAACCGAAATATTCCATACAACAACCAACAAGGTCCTAGCAATCTACAAGTATCCAATAATACTTACAATCAGCAAAGACCTAATTTTCAAAACAAACCACCACAACAAACCGATGATAAAAAGCCGAATTTAGAAGATATGATGACGAAGCTAGTTGAAACTCAAACGCAGTTTTTTACATCTCAAAAACAAACTAATGAAAAAAATGCTCAAACATTTAGAAATCAACAAGCTTCTATTCAAAATCTGGAACAAGAAGTAAGTAACCTAGCAAGGTTAATAGGTGAAAGAAAACCGGGAAGTCTACCTAGTGATACAAATGCTAACCCCCGGAATGAAATAGCTAAAGCCATTACCACAAGAAGTGGTACAACACTTAAACCACCTGAAATACCTGTAACTTCTGATGAAGCTATTCCTACTCCACAAGAACCCCAACCTAATCAAGATAAGGAAAAAGAACCGGTAGTTGAAAAGGTTAATGAAGATAACACAGTTAAGGATAAACCTTATGTTAAACCATACCAACCACCACTTCCTTACCCGAGTAAAATGAAGAAAGAGAAACTTGAAGCCGAGCAATCCAAATTCTTGGATATGTTTAAACAGATAAATGTAAATCTTCCTTTCATTGATGTGATTTCAGGAATGCCTAGATATGCTAAATTCTTGAAAGATCTAATCTCAAATAGAAAGAAAATGGAAGAACTCTCGGCTGTTACCATGAATGCTAATTGTTCAGCAGTGCTGTTGAATAAGATACCAGAAAAATTATCTGATCCAGGAAGTTTCACAATTCCATGTTTTCTGGGTAGTCTTAGTTCAATAGAAGCATTGGCAGATTTAGGTGCTAGTATAAATCTAATGCCGTATTCACTATACGCTAAACTAGACCTTGGAGAATTGAAACCAACCAGAATAAGCATACAACTAGCCGATAGATCAATAAAATATCCTAGAGGGATAATGGAGAACATGCTAGTTAAAGTTGGTACTTTAGTATTTCCAGTAGATTTTGTTGTTCTGGACATGGAAGAAGATTCTCAAGTTCCTCTCATATTAGGAAGACCATTCTTAAACACGGCTAAAGCAATGATAGACGTGTTCTGTAAGAAATTGACCCTAAGTATAGAGGACGAGAGTGTTACCTTTTCAGTTGATAGAGCAATGCAACAACCATAATCTGCAGATGATACATGTTATTATATTCAAACTATAGATGCACATGCAGAATTATTAGAAGAATTTCCAGAATTACAAGGAACAGGAGAATGTTCTTTAGGAGAAGGTAATGAACCAATTGATGAAGCTGAAATGTTAGCTACACTTATAGCTAATGGATATGAACCAACAACAGAAGAAATTCAAATGCTAAAAGAAGAAGACAGATATCGATACAAATCATCGATAGAAGAACCTCCGAAATTAGAGTTAAAGCCACTTCCAAACCATTTGGAATACGCTTATTTACATGGTGAATCTGAATTACCTGTAATAATATCGTCTTCTCTTACTGAAAATGAGAAATCACAACTCATTTCTGTGTTGAAAGGCCATAAACCAGCCATTGCATGGAAGATTCATGATATTAAAGGAATAAGTCCTTCGTATTGCACACATAAAATCCTTATGGAAGAAGGTCATAAAACGTATGTGCAACGCCAACGAAGACTAAATCCTAATATGCAAGATGTAGTTAAGAAAGAGATTATTAAACTACTAGACGCAGGTCTAATTTATCCAATCTCTGATAGTCCATGGGTAAGCCCAGTTCAATGCGTGCCTAAGAAGGGTGGCATGACTGTCATTACAAATGAGAAAAATGAGCTTATTCCTACTAGGACTGTAACAGGATGGCGTGTATGTATTGATTATAGAAAATTAAATGACGCCACTAGAAAAGATCACTTTCCCTTACCTTTCATTGATCAAATGTTGGAAAGATTAGCCGGAAATAGTTACTATTGTTTTCTAGATGGATTTTCCGGATATTTTCAAATTCCAATAGCACCCGAGGACCAAGAGAAAACCACATTCACGTGCCCTTATGGTACTTTTGCTTACAAACGCATGCCATTTGGACTTTGTAACGCCCCTGCAACCTTTCAAAGGTGTATGATGACGATTTTTCATGACATGATAGAAGAATGCATGGAAGTTTTCATGGATGACTTTTCAGTCTTCGGTGATACATTTGAAACATGTCTAGCTAATCTGGAATGAATGCTTATTAGATGCGAACAATCAAATCTAGTACTTAATTGGGAGAAATGCCATTTCATGGTTAAAGAAGGCATCGTTCTTGGACATAAAATTTCAAAAGATGGAATTGAAGTGGATAGAGCTAAAGTAGATGTAATTGCTAAACTTCCACATCCCACCAATGTTAGAGGAGTTAGGAGTTTTCTAGGGCATGCAGGTTTTTACCGACGTTTCATAAAAGATTTTTCTAAAATTGCCACTCCTATGAATAAACTCCTAGAAAAGGATGCTCCATTCATCTTTTCAGATGAGTGTATCAAATCTTTTAATATTCTTAAAGAGAAACTCACTAATGCGCCGATCATGATAACACCAAATTGGAATCTACCATTTGAACTAATGTGCGATGCAAGTGATTTTGCAATGGGAGCCGTTTTAGGACAAAGGATTGAAAAACGATTTCAACCTATATATTATGCTAGTAAGACGTTACAAGGAGCACAAACGAACTATACAACTACTGAAAAAGAACTCCTTGCTATTGTCTTTACTTTTGACAAATTTCGATCATATCTCGTTCTAGCAAAAACGGTGGTCTATACCGACCATTCTGCTCTTAGATACCTATTTTCAAAACAAGATGCTAAACCAAGATTAATCCGTTGGATCTTACTCTTACAAGAGTTTGATATTGAAATCCGAGATAAAAGAGGAGCAGAAAATCTCACCGCTGATCATCTTTCTCGTCTTGAAAATCCCGAATTAGAAGTTCTAAATGAATCAGCCATACAAGACAACTTTCCTGATGAATATCTATTGAAGATAGATTATAAAGAAATTCCATGGTTTGCAGACTATGCAAACTACTTAGTTTGTGGATTCCTTGAAAAAGGATTATCGTACCAAAGACGAAAGAAATTCTTCAGTGATATAAAACACTATTTTTGGGAAGATCCACATCTGTTTAAAAGTTGTCCCGATGGAATAATACGCCGATGTGTATTTGGAGATGA
The DNA here is from genome assembly GCF_046630445.1 of Rutidosis leptorrhynchoides. NCBI lineage: Eukaryota > Viridiplantae > Streptophyta > Magnoliopsida > Asterales > Asteraceae > Rutidosis > Rutidosis leptorrhynchoides. Next base: position 317,904,920 of record NC_092337.1, read on the forward strand.
AGCTAGTAAAATTTTAAACCATTGTCACACAGGACTAACAGGAGGGCATTATGGGCCTCAACTAACAGCAAGAAAAGTTTATGATGCTGGATTCTATTGGCCTACAATTTACAAAGACGCACACCTTCTTTGCAAATCCTGTGATGCTTGTCAAAGGGCCGGAAAAATAAGTCAACGTGATGAAATGCCACAAAATGTCATCCAAGTATGTGAAGTATTTGACATTTGGGGTATTGATTTTATGGGTCCATTTCCAAAATCTCATAATAATCTATATATACTCGTAGCCATTGATTATGTATCTAAATGGGCGGAAGCACAAGCTCTCCCAACTAACGATGCACGAGTTGTAGTCAACTTTTTAAAACGTCTTTTTGCAAGGTTTGGAACACCGAAAGCTTTAATAAGTGATCGGGGTACTCATTTCTGTAATAATCAACTTGAGAAAGTTCTTAAAAGATATGGAGTAACACATAAAATCTCCACCGCATATCATCCACAAACAAGTGGACAAGTTGAAAATACCAACCGAGCTTTAAAACGTATTCTAGAGAAAACCGTAGGATCAAATCCGAAGGAATGGTCCATTAAATTGGAGGATGCACTATGGGCTTTTAGAACAGCCTACAAAACTCCAATTGGAACCACACCTTTTAGACTTGTTTATGGAAAAGCATGTCATCTTCCAGTAGAAATTGAACACAAAGCATTTTGGGCTTTGAAGACATGTAATCTTGATTTACATGAAGCCGGACGTCTACGGTTAAGTCAACTAAACGAATTAGAAGAATTAAGACATGAAGCATACGATAATTCGTTAATCTATAAGGAAAGAACGAAGAAATGGCATGATAAAAGAATCAGAAGTTCAAAAGAATTTAAGGAAGGAGACAGAGTTCTTCTTTTCAATTCACGATTCAAGCTATTTCCTGGAAAATTGAAATCAAGATGGTCCGGACCATTCATAGTCAAAAGAGTTTTCCCATACGGAACAGTAGAATTGATAAATTCAAATGGGATTGAATTTAAAGTTAATGGTCACAGAGTTAAACACTACATAGATAGTCCGATGGAAGTCGACAACGAAGTTAATCACAATTTCGACACCACAGCTAACTAAGTGTGGGGAGAATCAAGTCTTTAAAGGATAATATGTATTTCTGTTAGAGTTAGATTGTCTGTTTTCGTGTAGTTCTCGAAAATGGAACCCGAATGGTCTTTCCCTAGCAGACCCTAAAGAACTAGTCTTCTCCCCCCATTCTGAATTTTTATTTTTTTAGGAAATGAAGACTGCCTGTGAACTAAACCATGGTCTAATGCTACACGCTTTGATCACTAAACGTAATAATGACACACTACTTAGTGAAATAGTATCAGTAATCAGAGAAAGATTGGACGGAGTTAGAAAAGAATCCAGATGCGAAGATAATAAGTTACAATTTGGTAAAGGAAAATCAAAATCCGCAGCGAAAAGAAGAGCACGACACCTAGAAAGATGTCACAAATGCGGAAAATGGTCACATGGAGGTAAATGTTCAAATAATCAAACCTATTCAAATACCGAATTTGTTACTTTATGCAGAGACGTACCGTTCATATGTTTAGAAGAAAAGACACTGAATGCTCGAGGTTACGCCTATGTAGCCATGGAAAACCAATTAAACCGACTATCTTATGAATGGGATAGATCATATAACTAAGAAATCTATTTCACAGGTAAGTCTGTACAGTCTTTATTTTTATTTTTATTTTTAACCTTTTGATAATAAACGCTAATTTGTTCGCTATAAAGTATTAAATTGGTATTGAATAAAATTAGGTTTGGCGACCGAAATTATTGATATCATTCAAAAATTTATTACATCACTGCGAAATTTAACGTTTATTCTTAAGGTATAAATATCTTTAATCAATCAACCCAAAATATTTCAAAAATTCGTCATGAGTTAAATTAGGTCTTGGAACCGAAATTACTTTACCGAAAAGAGGGGCGCATATTTTTGATAATATTTGATTGATTAAAGTGGGATAAAAAGCCAAAAAGATTTTTAATTTTATTTTTACCATGTTTTTAAAATTAATATTTAAATCTTAAATTAATATTGTAAACTTTGTAAAAACAATATATTTAAAATTGTAAATATTTGAAAATTTTATATAAGTTTGGTGTGAATTTATAATATGAATTTTTAAATTAAGTTTGCTGTGAATCTTTAATTTTTAAAAATATGAATTTTTAATTTTTTTATGCATTTCAAATTTTAAAGTTTGGTGTGAATTTTTAATATTAATTTTGAATTTTATATTTAAATTGTGTGAATTTAAAAACAAAAATTTACTTTATTTCATTAAGTTAAAAATATGATTTTTAAACTTCGTCGTAAGTTGAAGACTAGGTCTTTGAACCGAAATTGCTTTACCCGAGGGAGGGACGAGAACTTTTATTATCATTATTTTTAATCTTATTGAATTAAAGTATGCCAAAAACATTAAAAAAACCCAAAAATCTTAGCTTTTAAAACAATCGCTACAAAAAGACAAATTTTAAAATTTTGTCGAAGGACGGACTAGGACATCGATCCGAAACGACCTCGTCCTAAATAACAAGGGAAACAAAATTTTAAAATTAATTACTTAATTGTTTTAATTAGTATAAGATGTTATAAAAAAAAAAAAAAAAAAACTTCGCGAGTCGCGGAGTTTGAAGGGTAATATACCGCGACTCGCGGAGTTCTAAAAATACCGAAAAAAAATAAAAGGAGCTGGAACAGCTCAGTTGCAACCCACAAACAAGAAAAATACTGCGAAAATACTCCGCAAAAACACCCCCAAAATCACAATTTTTAACCGTTAATCATCAAATCTTTTACTAAAATCATGTTGAGAAGGATGCTATCAAGGAATTACTCAAGAAAAACGGTAAATTTCTACACCTAAACACCATTTAATCCGAAAATTAGTGTTCTTGAGCAATTTTTTCCCCAATTTGATTTTGATGCTTTTTAGTGTAATTATGCTTAAATTGCTTATGTATTATACTTGTATAACCTAGATTGATGCTATTTAACATGATTAGAAGCCTTAAACTTCAAATTTTGAGTAATCTAGGGTTTGTGTTCTTGAGCAAATTTGGGGCTTTTTGATATAAACAGGTTATGGCCGATTTTTGTCATGAATTGTTGCTAAATTAAGTAGTGTAACATGTTTAGGTAGTTAAATGATCCAAACTTTGAGCCTAAACATGATTTTGAGAATTAAAGTGGACTTTTTCAAGTCTAAAATTCATGAACTTGATTTTTGAAAGATAATGCCATTTGAAACTTGTTTAATTGCTAGTAATGATTATTTTGACATGTTATTTGAGTTGAATGCTTATGAACTTGGCGAACATTTTCGTATATGCTTATTTGAAAAAGTGTAGATTTGATGAAAATATGAAAATGAGCTTAAGTTTGATATAAATTGATCATGTCATTGTAATTATTTTGATTGATGATTTTGCTGACACTAATGCATATTTGAATGCACAAAAATTGTGTTTGATGTGTTTTGCAGACTGAAAGGGGTGAATCTTCATCCCAAGCTCGCAATGCTCCTGCTGAGAATGTGGAACAACGGGAGGTGGATAACTACTACAAGCAAGATATACCTCATCCAGTCATGACATTTTCTGATATGCACTTGGAAGATTTGCACCTGAACCTGAGATTTGACAGACTTTGGATAGATTATCCAAAATACCAAAGGGGTTTGCATACTCTTCATTCTAAAGTTGTTGAGGTACCTAGGGTCATAGAATGGGGACCATTAGAAGCTGTAGAATTGGCCGGGCCAATTAGAGAATTACTTGCACAGAGGTATGGTAATTCTACTTTTAACGACTGGGTACGTTTATTCACCATGCGTAGACCTGTATATAAAGTATGGTGTGAAGAATTGTTGTGTAGTATAGAATTAAATGATCGGGTAGCTAGTTTAACCGATCGATCTTTTATTAGATTTTTGTTAGGAGGTTCGATGCGCCACATGTCTTTACTAGACATGGCTCAGGCTTTACGTATATATACGCCTGAGGAGTTAGCATCTGCCGATTGTAGAGGGTTGATACTAAATGGTAGAAAGATAGATGAAAATTTTGATACACATGGTGTATGGAGTCAAATGACAAGCCATCACCGATTCAAAGGGGGAAATTACTCTTATTTGGATATAGATAGAGCTGAATTAAGAGTGATTCATAGGTTTTTAGCTAATTCGATTACACAAAGAGGTAAGAACAAGGAAAAGGTAAATGAACAGGATTTGTTTTACCATATGTGTATTCGAGACCCACAAAGCGCTGTAAGTATACCTTATTGTGTGGGTTATTATTTATCAGCTATGGTTAGGGGGATGAGACCGCATAGCATAATAGGAGGTGGTATTTTTATTACTTTGATTGCTGAATATCTCGGTGTGGATATAAGTCGGGGGGGATTATTAGTCGAAGAACCAGAACCCCGCGATACTATAGGTTTAAATGTATACCATGGTGCGAAAATTTTGAAGAGGCAAAATAACGCCGCAGTACAATACCATGGTAGACATCCACAGGTTGAGAGAAACCAACAGCAAGGTAATGTAGGAGGGGGAAATGAAATGCAAGAAATGCAAAGGTTTATAGCTTCACAGGAGTACGAAAATGCTAGACAGAGAGCATTTGAAGATTGGCAAGTTCATCAAAACCAAATCATAGCTCATTGCCAACATATAGGTAGAAACTATATTCCTACTCCAAAACCCATATTCCCTCCCTGGTCTATAGAGATGCAACCACCGCATCCTACGTATAACCCTGCCGAAGCATTTTATAGCACCTATGGTTATGCATGGAACCCCTATTGGTATCAGTATCATCCCTAGTCTACTTAGTTTTATTTATTTTGTAATTTGTAATGTTGATACGTTTAATACTTATGTTAATATTGTAATAGTTTTTATAATTTTCTAACTTTTATTCTTAGATTTTAATAATTTTTGAATGTGGGGTAATATACCAAACTTCAAAAATATGTATATATGTTTGCAGTTTATCTTATGTACACAACAGGGTAAAACAACGCATTTTCAAAGACTGGCATTAAGTTCAGCAAAAGCAACTAATTTTGACGACAAGATGCAAAATATATGTGAAATAACAACAAGACGGAATGAACAAATGATGTGCACCATTTATCATTCAGCAAACAAACGCCAATATGTTTGGAAACTTTGGTAAAATTTAATCATTTTCACACAAATCACCCTCAATAATTTAAATTGTTACTGATTTCTTGCAAATGAGGGCATTGCAAGATCTTAAGTGTGGGAAGGGGTTAAATTCTTTCGGATTTTAAAATTTTTATCTTAAACACTGGGTTACCATTAAAAATACTAGTAAAGCAGTAGTTGTATTAGAATCTAGTGCTCTCTGATAATAAAGAACAACCCTAGTCTTATATACTGACTACCCAATTCTAGTAAAATTTTTCAAAATTTTCAATTAAATGAACTCAAAATCATGTTTATACATATTTATGAACGATAAAACTAGGTTTTAACACCGAAATTATTGTAACCTCGGAAAGGACATAAATTGAGAAACAAACCAAAATGTTAAAATTCATTTAAAATGGAATAAAGGACAATAGAAAGGAAAATAAAAGCCAAGTGTGGGAAAATTCTCCAAGTTATTCAAAACATATATCACATATTTTTGTACAAATAACTGAAAATACTTTTGCTTTGGACTAAACTAAAAAGTTTTACCTGATTTACTGTAAGAAAGATGGATCTACACGATGAATCAATTCCATCATTAAAAGGAAGTAAAGTCTTCCGAAAAAGACACGCGCTTCTTGATTTAGGTCAAGAAGTTGTCGTCCAGACCAGCTGTAGGTTGACGAAAAATCTAGAAAAGTCATCACTAAAATCAGCAGGAAATCCACGGACCTCAGCATTAAACAAGGTCGCCAAGTGGTCAGATTTATCCTAACCATGAGAAGGATTTATCTCGTACAATGGGGGGGCACCATGCAAATTAGCTGGATAAGACTAATGAATCAGATCCCCAGAGAGGATAATCTCCTTAAAAGATCAAAAATCAGCTTTTAAGCCTGATATTACTCAATCCTTGAGATTGACCTTAAAGATTGAGAATTACAAACTCATGGAATTCAATGATATCTAAACTCGAGCTTGAACGAGAAAATATTTTGATCAAAATTACAAACCGATTTGTTTTCTGAAAACCCTATTTTCAATGTGTTCATTACCATTGAACGTAAAATCCTAAGAATTCACCTGGAATTCATTAGGTCACCTGAACTAAATCGGGTGTCAACCGTAAGAACGGTGGTTGCATAGTGGTCAAAGACAGGACCTTGTGCCAGACCGAAAAATCATAAGGGTGAGCTTTACTATTGCTCCTACCAAGGATAGTAATTGCGTCCGACACGTTATAGACCATAATTAAAAGTATGTCAGGGGACATTGCCTTAACAGTTGCTTGTTCAACGCCTTCCTTTACAACCGGACGGTAGTTTACCGAAAGGTAATATACGGGACAAGTAAACTGGACGTGTTGCTTTCCAAATACAAGGTTAGCAAGTGGGTGACACAAAACCGCAAGTTTTGAGCTAAAATTTTCAAATCTGAAACCCACCAAACCCACAAAAATATTTTGCAAACACCGGTAAAGGGTTATTTCGGAAAACTTATCTAGGGTAAAAACTAGATTTAATTTTCAAAAGATCAAATATTTTCATAAAGATCCAATTTCCTTAATGGATCTAAATTTTTATAGTCATGTGGGACTGTAAACCATATCGTTACTACCATTGTTCATACCGCCGTATAGAAATCACTGATGTACAAAGTGTGAAGAATAAAGAAGTGATTCTAGTATTTCAAGACGATATTGCTTGAGGACAAGCAACGCTTAAGTGTGGGAATATTTGATAATGCTAAAAACGAACATATATTTCATAGCATTATTCCTCAAGAGAGACAAGCTTTTAGTTGCAACTGTTCTATTTAAAAGTGATATTCGTTTAAATAATAAAAGGTGAAGACAAAAGACAGATTCGACGAATTGAAGACGCAAACGACCAAAAAGCTCAAAAGTACAAAATACAATCAAAGAGGTTCCAATTATTGATAAGAAACGTCTCGAAATTACAAGAGTACAAGATTCAAAACGCAAAGTACAAGATATTAAATTGTACGCAAGGACGTTCGAAAATCCGGAACCGGGACATGAGTCAAATCTCAACGCTCGACGCAACGGACTAAAAATTACAAGTCAACTATGCACATAAATATAATATAATATTTAAATAATTTTTATAATTATTTATATATTATATAATATATTATAAACCGTCGGCAAGAAAGGCTCCAAACTTGTGTGAGCTGTAAAAGCAAACTCCGCGAGTTGCGGAGTTTGCAGTGCAAAAACTACGCAAGTCGCGGAGCCCCTAATTTTGAAACTGCCTATAAAGCTCGCGCATTCTGACCGTAAAAATCATCCAAGATATATCCATCCTCTCTATATCTATACGTAATATTTATATTTATAATTTATATTTTAATTTTAATTTTAATTATAATTCTAATAATAAGGGTATGTTAGCGAATGTTGTAAGGGTGTAAGTCGAAATTATGTCCGTGTAACGCTACGCTATTTTTAATCATTGTAAGTTATGTTCAACCTTTTTAATTTAATGTCTCGTAGCTAAGTTATTATTATGTTTATTTAATCCGAAGTAATCATGATGTTGGGCTAATTACTAAAATTGGGTAATTGGGCTTTGTACCATAATTGGGGTTTGGACAAAAGAACGACACTTGTGAAAATTAGACTATGGGCTATTAATGGGCTTTATATTTGTTTAACTAAATGATAGTTTGTTAATGTTAATATAAAGATTTACAATTGGGCGTCCCTATAAATTACCATATATACTCGATCGGACATGATGGGCGAGGTATTTATATGTACGAATAATCGTTCATTTAACCGGACACGGGAATGGATTAATAGCCACTAGAATAATTAAAACAGGGGTGAAATTATGTAAAAGGACACTTGGCATAATTGATAACAAAATATTAAAATCTTGGGTTACACTCAGTCGACATCCTGGTATAATTATTAAACAAAGTATTAAAATCTTGTTATAGTTTAAGTCCCCAATTAGTTGGAATATTTAACTTCGGGTATAAGGATAATTTGACGAGGATACTCGCACTTTATATTTATGACTGATGGACTGTTATGGACAAAAACCAGACGGACATATTAAATAATCCAGGACAAAGGACAATTAACCCATGGACATAAAACTAAAATCAACACGTCAAACATCATGATTACGGAAGTTTAAATAAGCATAATTCTTTTATTTCATATTTAATTTCCTTTATTTTATATTTAATTGCACTTCTAATTATCGCATTTTTATTGTTATTGTATTTAATTGCACTTTTAATTATCGTACTTTTTAATTATCGCAAGTTTATTTTATCGCACTTTTATTATTCGCAATTTCATTATCGTTATTTACGTTACGCTTTAATTTAAGTCTTGTATTTATTTTTAATATTTTACATTTGGTTTTAACTGCGACTAAAGTTTTAAAATCGACAAACCGGTCATTAAACGGTAAAAACCCCCCTTTATAATAATAATATTACTTATATATATATTTGTATTTTTATAAAAGTAAACTAATATAGCGTTAAGCTTTGTTTAAAGATTTTCCCTGTGGAAGAATAGAGTATAAGTGTTGTAGCAAGGTTTAAGTATATCCATTCTCTAAATAAATAAATATCTTGTGTAAAATTGTATCGTATTTAATAGTATTTCCTGCTAAAATTAATAGCTATTTTATATACACCTCACATAAACATCAAGTGTTCACATATTGAATCGGGCCTCGTCGATTGCAGGTTTTTCTGGTCACGAAACATGATTACTACAAAGCGTATGCATAATCTTCTTCCTCAAATATGGTTGAGCATAAAAAATGGTTACTGACCTAATTGCATATGAAACCTACATGCGATGATACAAAAAAAATGGTGAGATCATGGCAACAAACCGTAATATCTTAAATACTGAGCCAACCTTGTAAGTAGCAAACAAAAAAAATATGAAACTTCGATTAGAGCAAATTTGATTGCGTTTTGATCCATTTGCAATTAATAGATGATCCTTTCTGATGTTAATTTCGATTAATACACAACAAAATCAGAAAAAGAAAGATATACAAATTGAACTTACGATTAATGGATAAAAATCATATATACGACTGGTTGATTTCAAAACGATGTATAAAAAATGGAAAAAAAATATAGATAATGAAGTACCTAACATGAAATCCTAATTAACCAGCATATGTTCTCATTGTTAAAACCCTAATTATGAATCCATGAATATGTACGACCTGGTTACCGTTTGAAGACGTATGAAGCGATGTATGATTACCTGTTGGATCCCAAAAATTGAAACCCTAGTTGTGCAAGGTTGGCGAATTTGTGAATCGTTAAACAAATTGATATGTAGCATGATTAATTACTGTGTTAACTGTAATAAGGATAACTGAATTTTATGAAGAATAGGCGGATTTATAAATGGGGAGTTAAAAAATGAGAAGTTTGGAAGAGAAACCTCCCTACTCCGTGTGTGCTTTTGATGAACTTGTAAGGGTAAAATATGTTAGTTCAATTAATCTTAGCATGAAAGAGAGTAATCTAAGTTAAGACAAATCCTAGCCATTAGATCAAAAATTTTAAGGGAGGAGATTTAATTTAGAAGGAACTTTTTGAAAGTATTAACTAATTACATCTTTGTTTTAATATATAGAGAGGATTGAATATTTATTTATTTTAATTTTAATCTACGTCCCAAATTAGTACTTCGATTTCCTTTTTGGGTTGGCTGAAACTAATAATACGATTTCACAAATGACATATAGATAACAATAATGAGATAACATTATACCCTTAATTTTACGTAAAACAAAAAGGTATGTATAAAGTATGAATCAGGGTCGTGGATGAGTCGGTCAAGACGGGGACGCGGCGGGGGACGAGTCAGGAGTTGTCCAACGTTGACTTTTAAATATAAATGCATTAAATATACATACTATATTTCAGACATAAATACTTTAAATATGGATATATTAAAAATAAATAATTTACAAATAAGACGACGTGATTGTCATTTACGTAATATAGGATTTTTATCATGTTTTCTAGGATTATAATTTATCTATTAATTTAACTATAAGAGATACTATGTAATTTGGTGTCTTTCTCATCGAATTCTAAATGGGTTGGGATTTTTATTAAGACTAAGACAAGGCTCGACAAAAAGTTTACTTTTAACTGACGTTGGCATGACTTTTCCTGTGACTATTAGACCGACTTATTGGATGTTTTTCTTCGAGTCGGGACGGACTAGTCACAAAAATGTCGCACCGGCTGCCGCAACGGCTGAGGCGGCCGCCGTTTACAACACTGGACAAAGTTAGTGAAAGAAAAGTCCAACACTTTGACTAGCTATGGTAAAACGATATCCTCACTGCACAATAAGAACTTGAAAGATGGAGATACAGGGGAGTTCACACTAAGTTCAAATAGCACCAACATTTGTGAATACAGTAGTAGCCAGAGAAATCTCAATGGGTACATTGTTATTAACCGAACCCATGTGTCACAAGACATCATATGGCAAGCATCATATAGTAAAACGATGACCAAGTACAGCCGACAGACGTAATTATTATAAATGAGTTTATAATTGACTGCTTACAAAGAGAAGATAAAGGTTTTTTTTTTTTTTTTTTTTTTTTTTTTTTTGGCAAAAAGATTCATTTAAAAGCTTCACACATAGCCATCAAAGAGATGACTTGGCCCATTACAAAAAATAGCCCACTAACATAGAGGGAGCCAATAGAGTGGCCGAAGGTGGCAATGCCACCCTCAACAATTTAGTAAGCCCATTAACATATATAATAAATTTTGTATTTATACTATGTCCATTAAAACTAACAAGCCTTCCTCAATTGGCTCATCTTAATTTAAGTCTATATAAACCTTATCAACAAGTTAATTAAATAAAAAGTACCAAAATCCGATCCAGTTACTTAATTACAGAGTATAATTTAAATCCACATTCATTCAAACCTCACATTTATTAAATTAAATCGTCTAACGTCTCATGCGAATCTCAAGTGCACTGTGCAAGGTTAGATTTTATTTTTTATTTTCTTTAAAGTTTAAGTTCAACCCTATTTATCATATCAATATTAACTTTAACTATTACGGAGTATGATAATAACTAGTATAATTAAGATTGTATTTATCTTTCTGATTCATTTAGTTTTATGTGTTTAATACTACTATTTTGTAGTTATTATTATTTATAATATGATATGATATGATTGAGAATTTAAATTTTAATGAACGAATTGTTTTAATCCTTAATTATGTTGGATTGATTGATAATAAATTTTATTTTAATTAATCACCAATCACGATAGAAGGAGATAATATTATGGAAGACCTGGTTAATAATCCACAATCATATGTTGATGATGAAATTATGAAGGAATCCCCTAGAGTTGAAACTGAGAAAAATAATACATCAAATTCAAATTCAGGGGAGTTAAATGTGGATTCAATCATGGATTACCCTGTTAACCAACGTGACAAGATATGACGAAAATATATTAAACTCGGACCTTATCAACTTCGTAAGTCGAAGTATGTTCGAAATCCTAGTGGGTAAAAATGTCAAATAGTCGTAATCAAAGCTTTCAAGAAGATTGATTTGGTAATTTCTGGTGGTTAGAGTATTCTGAGAAAACAGATGTTGCATATTGTTTTCCATGTTACCTGTTTAATAAGAAGCCTATTGAGCGCATTGACTATGAAAAGTTTACCAGGTAAGGGTTTAGATTTTGGAAAAAAGTTTATTGTGGCAAAGATTATTCTTTCGTCAAATATGAAGATAAAACTCCGGCTTCAGGTCACAATTATTTTGTGAGATGTTATAAAGATTTTAAATGAAAATTTTTATTACTATATTTAAACTGTGACGACCCGAAAATCTTCGACCAAATTTAAACTTGAATCTTATATGGTTTCGACACGATAAGCAAAGTCTGTTATCATGAATCACAAAATTTTTGAACTGTTCATTTGACTTTCGACTATTCCCGACGATTCACGAACAATTGTTTGTAAACAAAAATGTATATATAAAATGTAAGTATATATAATAATTTGAAATAACAAAATACAAATTAATCATTAGAATTAAATATGTAATATTAATATATTAAATTTAAAACAAGTTAAAATATAGTTATTATATTAATGAATATTATTGTTATTATTAATATTGATATCCATATTATTAATATTATTAATTTAATATATAATATATAGATATGAGAGTTGATAAACAAAAGTTGTTATATCAATATTATTAGTATTACTTCCATTATTATTATTATTAATATTAATAATAATATCAATATCTGTATTATTAATATTTAATATTATATAATATATATCGACATAAAAATTTAAAAATGTAACTTGTTATATCCTAATTAGTATTTGTATTATCATTAGATATTATTACCATTAAAAATCATTATTTTTATTATTATCATTAATAATATTATCATTATCATTTTTATAATTATTATTATAATTATTATTAATATTAGTATTATTATTATTAATAAAATTATTAGTATTATTAGTATTATTGAAATTATTATTATTTCTATTATTATTATTATTAGTACTTTGATTATTCTAAACAAAATTAAAAGTATTATTATTATTAATATTAATATAATTATTAGATGTATTATTAAGATTAATATATCTATCAATTAGTAACAGTGATTTTATATGAAGACAATAACATCTAACAGAATTTGATTCTCTTTATCTATCTGTTTTATTTTAAATTTTTTCTGTCCTTCATGTCTGCCATCAATTACCAGTCGACTCCAATTCTCAGATACAAGCCAAAACCATTAGCTATCGATATCAACCTTTATTTTTTTTGTATTATTCTTCCTTGTCTGATTCAAAAATATTGTCGACCTCTTCCCTACTACTCCCTCCGTCCCGGATTAATTGTCCAGTATTCCTTTTTGAACGTCCCAAATTAATTGTCCACTTCCAAATATGAAAAGTAAATTTGATGATCTTTACAACATTGTCCCTATTGAATTAATTAAATTACAAAGGTGAGAGAGATTTCTAATTAATTAGTTGAGAGTAAAACAGTAAAGTAAGGAAAAAGTACAGAAAAAATACAGTGTAATGACATTTCTTAAACTGTGTATTTTTTGTCTGGAGACAATTGATCTGAGACGGAGGGAGTATAAACTAAACGAATCATTCACCATCTTATTGAATTACATTACATCTAGTTAATATTACTTGAGTGAATCAGAAAAGATAAAGAAACATTCTTCTCTCTCTGTTTCTTGTTCTTGACAACCAAAACAACACAAACCTTATGCAACTTTTCGGGTGATTGCTAATTGTTATTCAAGGAACACCACAACATAACTCACCATCTTCTCAAGTTTGTTTCGATTATTGCTTCCTTAGATTCACGGGTGATGTTCGACTGCAATTTCCTTCAACCTTCCTCCACCTTAATCCGTCACCCACAACCATTGATCACCTTCTAAATATTAATCTGCTTCGTTTTCTTTATGTTTCCGAAGACCATGTACCCTTTTGTTACTTGTTCGATTGTAACCCAAAACATAAAATCAAAACCAAATCGTTGGGAGGATATTCGGTCCCTACTACTGTTGTGACCACCTTTAAACGCCACACTATTCGAACCCAATTAACCACCCCAGCCGGTTGTTGTTACAACTGCTCGAAAGGCTCACATACAAACCATCGTCAACCCTAAACCACCTTTATACATTACGTTACTACTACTGCAGTTTCTGTTTACACTCATAACAACCACAATCGAGTAATTTTTCCTGTTTGCAAACCGTCAACCAAACACCAACCTTCAGCTCTCGATCAACGATTACTAAAATAGGTGAGCAAATTGTTGCCTTTCAGTTTATTTATATTACAACTTGAACAATTTTTTTTTAAAGTGAATGTGATGTTGCCATTAATAAAGTAGTACTACTTCACCTTTTCGGCCGAAAGTATCCATACATAGAACCCCACTTGTATTAAAGAAAAAGAAACTGTGAGTGATTGATGATTGTAGTAATTCGTGGGTGATGATAATGATGAGTAATGAAGAGGTTATAGTGTTAAAGATGGTACTTAAGATCATATTTAGCTATTTATTACTTATACAAAGTTCTATTAATTAAATTACGGTAATTAACCTGTCATGATTGGGGATAATGGAAAGTGACGAGGTGATGATCACATAAAAATAATGATGAACGAATTACAGCGAGGTAGTACTTTCTTCTGTTGGGCCGAGTCTTTTGTTTCGGTTAAGCCTTAACTCGTTTTAAGAATTGGGCTGAAAAGTTGTTTTAGCTATTGGGCCTAGCTGTTGTGGGCTTGTACATGATACTGTTTGCTCGCTTGCTGCTGCAGTCTTATCTTTCTGTATTTGTTTCCACTTCTACTAGAGAATGATGATGATGTACATAATAAAACGAGTATATTGATGATGATGGGATGATATAAGGATCTTGATGATTAGATAATGATTGATGATCATAACGATAGTTGATGAGGTGACAATTGTATTAATGGTAAACGTGATTTAGTGTGATAGTAAGAAGATAACGAATAAAGTTAGTAATGATACATAAAATTATGATTTCGATATGATATAAATAAAGATGATGATTAAGTCAATGTTAAGATGATGATGGCAAGGTTATGATATTAATGGTTAGCTGTAGAAATGATGTTGATTAGTGATGATAACCAGAAGATTAACAAGAATGATGAGGTGATTATATGAGATGTTGTGCTTAAGTTTCAATGATGATGAAGAGGAGAAAAAGTTTATTCATATTAAATAATTAAGAAGGCGAATTATTAACAATATAATCTAACAGTTCAATGGTGTGAGGGTGTTGGTTTGAACGAGAGAGGTCGCGGGTCCTAACCGGGACTTGTGCATTTTTCTTTTAAGAGCTATTTCTTTGAGGTAGTTTACTTATTATTATTATTATTATTATTATTATTATTAAGGTTACTAAAATCATTATTTTCAATATTAACATATAACTATTATTATAATTATTAAATGATAAGTATTAGTATTATTATTAAAAATTATTGTCATTTTTATTATTACTAGAATCATTATTATTATTATTATTATCAATAGTAATGTTTTTATAACAAACTATTGATTTTTGATATAATACTAATTACAATATATATATATATATATATATATATATATATATATATATATATATATATATATATATATATATATATATATATATATATATATATTTTAATATAACTAAATGTATGAATATTGATTATTTTACAAAATAACCATATATAAAATATAACTGAAGATATAAAACATAAATAAAGTATATATATTTATAACTACAACACTTAATATACATATATATTATATAGAAGGAATTATGTGATTATATGTGTTAATATATATACTTGATATAGGTTCGTGAATCCGAAGCCAACCTTGCATTGTTCAGTTCCGTCGTATGCATATTTTTACTACAAAATATCGTATTGTGAGTTCATTTGATTCCCTTTTACTCTTTACATTTTTGGAACTGAGAATACATGCGGTGCTTTATAACTGATTTACAAATGTTTTATTCGATGCTTTTACAATCTTTATTTTTGGAATACATGAGATGCTTTTATAAACGTTTGACGAGATAGACACAAGCAAAACATTCCTCGAATGAATTATTATGTAGACAGAAGTTCTGTGGATTATTATTGAAATAGTTGGGAGTGATAATTGCCACTAATTGTTGTGAATATTTTCCCCTGATTATTATTGCTTGGTAACCTAAGAATTAGAATCAGGTATGGCCCTAATTCACGCGAATCCTAAAGGTAGCTACCGGGTTTAACACCCCACCCAGAATGTTCACTAGACGAAAGATCTAGTGGGCGTGGTGTTTAGTACTTCGAAGTTTATATATTATACAGACGAGATGTTCTGTTTTGGGGATATTATTGATGCGCATTATATGTTAAGGTCGGTTACCATGTTGAGCAATGAAATCAAAGTGAATGTTATGTATCGAGAGAATGATTTTTATACACATGTTATGTGTATTAGTTTTGTGCACGAGATATGTGTACGATTATTAAAATCGCGAGGCAACCTACGGGGGAGAAAATGATACGAACCTACTCTGCCAAGCATTATGAAAAATGGTTTCATACACGAGATAGGTGTACTGTATTTAAAATCTTGCGGTCTATCAAAATGATGAATTTAATTGTTTATGATAAACCTATGAACTCACCAACCTTTTGGTTGACACTTTTAAGCATGTTTATTCTCAGGTATGAAAGAAATCTTTCGCTGTGCATTTGCTCATTTTAGAGATATTACTTGGAGTCATTCATGACATATTTCAAAAGACGTCGCATTCGAGTCATTGAGTTCATCAAGATTATTATTAAGTCAATTATAGTTGGATGTATTAGGAAATGGTATGCATGCCGTCAACTTTCGATGTGATCAAAGTTTGTCTTTTAAAAACGAATGCAATGTTTGTAAAATGTATCATTTAGAGGTCAAATACCTCGCAATGAAATCAACTATCGTGAATCGTTTATAATCGGTATGAACGGGTCCTTTCAAAAACCTGCAAATTGTCACCTTTAACGTTAAATCCAGGCTCCATCATTGACTATTAATCCATTATACATTTGGATGTGAGGCTAAAATACAAAGTACAAATTAAAATTTGTGCAACAAAACTTACAACTAAAATAGCAAAGCTAGAAGGTGTTTGGGAAGCTAGATACTTGAATGCTTATAGTAACAATAGTGGGTTTTAATCTCATATGTAAATTGATGAGAATAACATAAGTTCGCGTTTGTTGTCCATTCGAACGATTTAATTTTAACCTTCTTTAATATTGTCGACCAACATCTAAACTCATTAATAAAAAGGGCGTTGTTTCTTGCTAACCATATGAACGAAATTGTTACCGAGCCAATTAAACGCCATAATTTCCCCGCTTAGAAAACCATTCCCGAGCTCCATGCGTGTGGAAATGAGACAGGGAAGAAGGCATGACTCATGTAATGTTCTACCAACAAAAATGTCCGCCCAAATCAAAGTAGCCCAAGAACAATGTAAAAGCAAGTGATCGACCATTTCAGTCGAATTGAAACACCAAAAGCAATCCACACTTTGGCCTTCTTGAAGGATTCCTCTTCGGAAGAGGATGTTTTTAAGCGGTATGCTTTTTTGAATGGCGAGCCAATGAAAAATTAAAACTTTAGAAGGTATAGGGTTGTACCATAAGGAGATTGCCCATTTCGGAATAGAGTCTATGCTATCATTAACGAGTAAACGAACACCAAATAGGACCCGTCCAAAGAGAGTACCCACACCAATGAGTCTTCTTTATCTTCTACTAACGTGATATTGGACAAATCACTCAAAAGTAACTCGAACTCGGCTGCATAGAAGGCTTGAAGAGGGAAATCTAGTAACAAAATCCACCTATACCTACTGTTTGCATGATTAAAACATTCGCCAACGAAGGCATTTTTTGACTGGCATAAACGGAACAGAGACGAATACAAAAAGCTTAAAGTCGTCGATGATAACTAAAAATCATGCCAAAACAATATTTTTGACCTGTTACCAACCGAACATTATCCAACGATCATTGCCCAAAACCAATGACAAACTTTCATTATCCTTTACAGAAACAATATCTTTCCACATAGGGGACAAATTACGATAATTCAAATTAGCCGTGTCATACATTAACTAGCCTCTAAAAGAAGGACCAAAAGAATTAAGGACTTGGTCACCATACGGCCAACCATTTGACCTCGTTCCTTTGAACTGAGGCCTCTAGTGTTCCATGATGCCAATCTCATTGGCGCCTTTTGTGGGGTGGGTTGGAGGTTCACCGTATTGACTCATATTACTAAAAAATTCGGTATACTTTTTCATGTGAACCACTTCTCAGTGTTGTAAATCTCCCGAGATCTCCCCGAGATCTCACAGAGATCTCGTTTTTAAAAGGCAACCGAGACGAGATGTTCATCTCCTGAGATTTCTCGGTCAACAGGGTCAAACTTAGTCAAAGCCACGATTTCTCGAATTTTCTTGCTAATTTGTAAGATTTTCTTGTAAAATTCGTAATTTCTAAGATTTTCTTGCTCATTTCTCGGATATTTTTGTATAGTCTCGTAAAAACGTATATAAATATACATATATATATGTTTTTATGTATATTTTTATTAAAAAAATATAAAGTCAACGTAAGTCAACGTCCGAGATCTCCCCGAGATTATTCTGAGATGCCGAGATCTCCCTAAACAAGTCCAAACGAGATCTTCCCGAGATCCGAATTCTCCAACCTTGCCACTTCTTTATTAGGATTAACAAGTTTGGCATTTAGATTGGAATGACTAGTATGATTTGAAAGACTTCTTAGATTCGAGATTTCATCAGTGAGCCCATCTAACCCTTCGTCCTCGGAATATTTTTATAAGAAATGTCGAACGGTTCTTTATCTAAGTTTCCATCATTATTCTTCAATGCATTCTTTTTTCAGATTTTGACAGTTTGTTTTTGGACAGTTTGGTATAAATGACAGCTTCTTGAGCTTGCAAACCTTTGAATTTTTGAAAGTTGTCATTAAAATTAGAACAAGGTTTTTTACATTGTGGAGTGGGGCAAGGTAAATCTTTGTTGATTGATTTGGTAGGAAAAGGGGTATCAACTGGGGTACTCTTGTGTACTTGAGGAAGTGAAGTTTCTGTAGACGATGTTTCTATGGATCTTAGGCCGCTTGCAAACCGATCTAGTGGCGAAAATCACTCAACGATGTTAAATAGAGAATTGGGTCGTATCGGGGTCGAATTGGTCGAACCTAGGATTGAATCTAGATTAGAACGACTCCTAAACGTAGTAATTCGGTGGTATATGGTATTGGGGTCGACTGAGACGAAAGACAAACAGATTAGGGTTAATGGAATGTGTAACCTCATCAAGGTGTCTGCAGTTGTACTATTTTTTAAAGTGGCAACCCTTTTGTCCCCTTTAGAAACCTTAGTTGGAATTGAATCACAGTTTTGGAAGTTGTTGAAAATTTGGAATACATTGTTGTACAAATCATTTGTAAACTCCTCTTCATTTAAAGAAGCAGGTAAGAAGTCTTTCTTGTTCCCACCTTTTTCACAAAGCATGTTGCCATATTTCCATGCAATAGCTATAACAATATCGACCGTTCCACTTTCAAAAGGTAAACCTTGTAACATTAGCCAAGTGAATCTAGAAAAGGAGCCTTTTCTATCCTCCATCGATTGAACGGTTAAGAATTCATCATCACTCATACCCGGAACTTTCAAAGCAAAGCTTTAGTAAAACCATCGGCATCAAGACACTGTATAATACACCCATATATGCCCCACACACTGATTGAGGAAATAAGAATATTTCTGTTTTTCAACCACCGAAGGAACTTAACTTTGCATATGGGTTTTCGATCGATGAGCATAACGGATCTAGCCAAAGATTTGACTAGATCTTCATCATGCTCGTAAAACCTATCTGATTGTACCCTGTTTGCTTACCTTTTTTATTCTGTAAAGAAATGTTTGATAACCTCATTTCTGTTTTAGCGTAACCCACCATCAATCTTTACCATGAAACGCGCGACCATTCATTTCTATTTTAGCTTTGTCAGCTTAATCCGAGTTCATAAATCTGATGAACGCATAAGTTGTATTTCTCAACCATGAAATTCGTTGAATTGAGCCAAATTTACGAAAAGAAGATGATAGCAATGTCGGGTTAACTTTAGAAGTTAAACCACCGACGTAAATCGTCTTAATAATGTTGCCGGAAGCTTGACCTGAATTAGAAGGAGGAGGTGGAGGAAAGGGTTGGGAAGGTGGCGGTGGCAGTGGAGGTGGTGGTGGAGGAGGTGGAAGGGTTGAGGGTGAGGTTTAGGAAGGTGAACGGATTGGGAGCATGTTAGATGACGAAAAAACCCGGTGGTAAGTTGTTGGGTAGACTATGATTCTACGAAACGAGTCAAGTTGTTATACCGAATCAAAGATTCATAAAGGGGCCTCATTTTTATTCAAGATGAAAAAGGGTAGCAAGGAAAGTGCAATTTTGAAGCTACGTCGTTGCTTAGGCTATTCTAAGCTAAAGGTGATGATAAACATCTTGCAAACAAAAGTTAATATGTGCATATGTATCTGTATTTGGAACATTAAAGAACCAAACAAAAAGATGAATAAATACAAAACCTACAAATGAAATATTTTTTTTATCTTACGATAGCTTAGAAAATTTCTCAGATACAAGAGGAAACTAAATTCCAAAATAAGAGCACAATTATTCTTTCAAATATTGTCACATAGCCTACGTATATGCTTAAGATAAAACAAATTACGAGTACACAACAATTTTACTATTCAACAATAAGGGAAGCAACTTACATTAATTAATCAACAGTCTAAACAGCATCTACTCTACGTTAACTGATATATCATATTTAGAACATATTATCTTCCACGAACTTGAAGAGAACTATTCTAACTTCTATAACTATGACAAAACAAGTTCATCATATATATAAACTTGCTCTGGGTGAATGAAACAATTCAAATCATTCAATTCCATTGTTTTTTATACCTCCAACACTATGTCATCCATAACCCGAGCCACTTTCACTTGTCTGATTCTACTATTCCTCTCAGCTTATTTGGTTTCACAAGTTGTATGCCGGTTGTTACCTGAAACTACAATTTACGAGAACCATGAGCAATGGATGGCTCGTTATGGACGTGTATACCAGAACGCTACAGAAAAAGAACAACGATCTAAAATATATCAAGACAACGTTAAGTACATACAGTCATTCAACAATGACATCAACAAAACTTACAAACTAGCAGTCAACAAATTTTCAGACCTCACAAATGAAGAGTTCAGGACTGAAAGGAACCGATTCTTGGCACACGAATGCACCCCATTAAACTCTGGTTTCAGGTATGAAAATGTAACCGCAGTTCCATCATCAATGGATTGGAGAAAGAAAGGTGCAGTAACACCTATCAAAGACCAAGGCCAATGAGGTAATCAACATTAAGTATATAAATCAAACATGAAAATGTAAATGATTAATGATCGGACCGTTTACATTAATTTTTCATTATAATATGCAGGTTGCTGCTGGGCATTTTCAGCAGTGGCAGCAATGGAAGGAATAACCCAACTGAAAACAGGAAAATTAGTTTCTTTATCTGAACAAGAGCTTGTCGATTGTGACACTAGCGGCAAAGATCAGGGATGCGAGGGTGGTCTTATGGACAACGCCTTTGAATTCATAATAAGCAATAAAGGCCTTACTACGGAGAGTAACTACCAGTACAAAGGAGTTGACGGGACCTGCAACAACAACGAGGAATCTAACAACGCTGCAACAATCACCGGTTATGAAGATGTTCCTGCTAATAGTGAAAGTGCATTGTTGAAAGCTGTAGCCAGTCAGCCCGTATCTGTAGCCATTGATGCTAGTGGGTCCGACTTTCAGTTCTACTCGACTGGTGTATTTACTGGAGAGTGTGGTACGGAACTGGACCATGGTGTTACAGCAGTTGGTTATGGAACGAGTGCTGACGGGATTAAGTATTGGCTGGTGAAGAACTCATGGGGAACAAGTGTTGAGGTGTGGAGACATTTAAACAAAAGCTGGAAAAAAAAAGTGTCACTAAAAACTGTGTAAGGAGATATGTGTCAAATCCAAAGAGTTGTTGTTGTTTGTGTTTTATTTTCCCAAGCAAGTAACATGGTGATCAAATTATAGCTCAACGGAAGGAGGTGTAATTAGTAGGTCAAAGTTGTTATTGTGGGATAATAATGTTTGAAGTCTAACAAGTAGCATTGAAGACCTTTATATCGAAAGTCTACTCATCCGTGAGTTGAGGTGCGTGTTCTAAACGGTAATTGGAGGACCCAAATGGCGTTTGGCGGTGTGTAAATGGTATTTAATGTTCTTGGTTAGATTAGGCGAGTTTACGAAGATTGAGTTTGTTAAAAGTCTCCAAGTGGGAGATTTGTTGAGGTGTGGAGACATTTAAACAAAAGCTGAAAAAAAAAGTGTCACTAAAAACTGTTTAAACACTTGCACGGATTTTGCAGATTTCGGTAAGCGTGAAACAGAGCAAAACAGTGCAAAAACAGAGAAAAATGATGGTGCGCGGTGATGGTGCGCGGCGCGCACCCTGCGCGCACTAGGTGAAACTTGATCAGAAGGTTTGCTCGAAGAATCAAGAGTGCACGGCGCGCACGTTTAAGTGTGCACGGCGCGCATGTTGTCTGGCAGTGAGCTGTCAGCATGTTGATCAACTTTTGCACATGGGATCCGTATTTGGTTGTTCAAGTTGTCACTTTAGGTGCATGTGGGCTACTTTACACCTTGTTTTAGAGCTGTGATCATGCTAATACAAGGGTGTAAAGAGGATCAAGATGGCTAGTTGATGATTACTTGAAGCATGCTTATGTATTCTTGTTCTCCTATAAATGTTCCTGATTATAACTCATTGTAAACTCACCACCACGAAATTTAATCAATAAGAACACTCTTTGGTTGACCGTAGACTAAAGCAATCACAAACGATTGCATATAACCACGTTAAATTCCCGTGTTTTTATCATTCTTGCTTGTGTTACGATTATCACTATATTTTTCGTTTGTTGGAAGTGGGTTAGATAACTTGGGTTATCTTGTCTTGTTTGGGCTCATCTAATCGGGTTTCCTAACAACAAGTTGGGGTGAAGAGGGTTACATAATGATGCAAAGAGATGTTGATGCTAAAGAAGGCATATGTGGCATCGCTATGCAGGCTTCCTATCCTACTGCATAATTATATAAGACTGAAAGTAATTATTGTACAATATACATATTTATGATTATGTTAATACAAGGAAACTCGTATTGTAAATATTTGAAAAGTTAAATCTTTGCATGGGCTGCAATTATCATATTATATAAATGAAAAAAGTTGTGAGCTTAAGTCAATGCATATTAAGTAAATGTCCAGTCTTGAAAAAAGTTATAATTCTCTACCTCAGAATGAGATGGCTTTGTAAACACAGTATGGTCAGACAAAAAATTTACGAAAACAGTAAACCCGGGATCTTCCAGATCCCGGATGGTATGACGTGACAGAAAAAGCCCCAAAAAGTTTGATTTTTGCCAAAATGGCAAACACGTGGGGTTCCGGAACTGGCAAATCCGGGACCCTGTGTCCTTTCTAACGCGTCTGCAAAAAGTAGGGGGTTCGGGTGGGAAATCCGGGACCCTTTAACATACATATATATACACACATATATAATATTGAATAATTTAAACTGTTTAAATAGTTTAAAAGCACTTGAAACATTACCCACAAGTTTTAATACTTAACTGACTGCTTTCAATATGATAACAAAAACAATTGTATGCACTTAATAATACTATATATCTTTAAGTAAACTGATGCATGAGATTTTATGAATTAAAACTAGGATTTGGGAAATAAAATTCATTTGACCCATTCGCCATTTCACAAGTTTTTTATATCTGATCCAAATTAACCCAAAACAACTTGGTTGTTACTTAACGGGTCAAAATTGCTACCTATAGTTTATACTCTATTCTTCCTTTGTTTTTACATAAATAAGTCAAAACTGATCACTTTACTTTACTGATTGGATGTTGCAGGACCGGCTACTTAAGGTGGTATTTTTCATATTATCGTTACTAAATAACGTGAAAAAACCTATTTCAATCATAGTTGCTAATAATACTATATTTCATGGGGGGCCGAATTTATAAAATGGTCTAAGCTCACTAATTTCGTAATATACAAAAGGAGCAACGATACCTGGGCCAGCATTAGAGCAAACGAATTTTATACCGAAAATGGGTCTGTAAATTTTCAAGTGCTTTCAAACTATTTAAATATTATATATATGTATGTTAAGGGGTCCTGGATTTGCCAGTTCAGGAACCACCACGTGGCACCAACCAGCTCGCCAAATTGGTAAAAATTAAACTTTTTGGGACTTCTTTCTGCCACGTCATACAATCCCGGATCTGGAAGATTCGGGTTTAAGAATAATTTGACCATCTCATATACATACCTTCTCACCAAAATTTTCTAGTGCATGTCTAGTTGAAGGATAACACGAAAATGTACATATGGTAACAGTTTCCTACAATTACAATGCTTATGCTCAAGAAAATTAGATGAGAAGTAATCACCTAGCGAAAACCATTCAATCTATGCAATAATAAATCTAAATCAGTTCACACAGCAACTCAGATGAGTAGAAATCTTACTAACCTAAAACTGCAAAATTTGTAAGCAAAAATTGCCACCTAGGGTTTTGTAACATGGGTATATTTACCTTTGAAGCACCAAAAATGCATCAGATTAGCCATAATGCAGTCAACTGAATTGCATTCACCAGTAATCTCCACATGAACACTCTCCATCCATAAAATGATGAAACCTATTTGCATCTCTAACAATTATCTCCCTGTTTTCAATTCTTGATATCAGTTTTATCGTTAGCATGACAATTAACACACGCACGTAAATTCTTAGTTATCCTAAGCATAGTTCCCGAACGTGTACTTATAATCCCGTACGCAATCACCAGCCTTTCACTATGATTACATAAACTCTCCTCCTTATCTTCATAACTCAAATTATGTAAAGCAGACTCTATATCCACAACAAAACCAGCCACTTTTAACCTTAAATCCAACCTTTTATCTCATCCGATTTCGGGTGCGAAACGTCTCCCATTCGAAACATGTGAAGCTTACCATCGATCTCGATCATACTACACCCCATATCTTTAGCCAATCCTCTCTCTTTCATTAAAACCCGAACACGTGCCACACCACTCCACAGATAAACCGAAGCGTAAAGATTTGACAGCTGTACGTAATGCCCTGTATTGTAGGGGTCTAAAGTAAAAAGCTTTTGTGCAGAATATTCTCCTAGTGCCAAAGCTTCATTACAAAAACCATTTTTTGCAAAACCAGATATCATGACGTTCCACAAAATCACATTATTAAGCTCCATTTCATCAAATAGCGATTTCGCAATCATCACATGTCCAGATTTCACATATAATGTAGTTAAAGCAATACGCAAGTCGGGCGAAAAACTCAAGTCCCGTTTTAATCACACAAGAGTGAAAAGATCTCCCTTGTTCCAAATCTTCTATATCTGCATATGCACTTACAACACTAACCAAAGTAATCCAATCCAGTTTCAACCCACAGCTCCTCATCTTTTTAAAAATCCTTAAAGCTTCAATCGGATATCCATTTTGAGCATACCCTGAAATGATACTAGTCCAACACCAGTCCTCTCATTTAAACCCTCAAACACGACTCTAGCATTATCAATTCTACCACACTTAGCATACACCAAAACTAACCCGTTTTGCACAAATCTATCTGTTTCGAACCCGCGTCTAAAAATCTGACCGTGAACAGCTCGGCCAACTTCAAACGCAGCAGCTCCTCCACATGCCTCAAGTACATGAGGTAATGTGAAACAGTCTGGCCCAACGCCCACATTTTGCATTTGAATATACAACATAAATCGCTTCATTAAACATATTTAGTTTGGAGTAGCCACGTATAATAGCATTCCATAGAAACACATATGGTTGAGGAAATTCATCAAACTGTTTTAAATTGAAAAGTATAAGAATAATGATCGGTTGTATTGATAATCTTTTTGTTTATACAATCTGAATTGTTCTATTACAAATACAGAGTGTAAATATATACACTAAAGGGTTTAACAGCTAATTCTACTAAAAGAAGGATCCAATAAACACTTTGGAACCCCTTTGTACATAAATGGAAAACTGCAGTGTTTTGTGGATGTTAATCTTGGCAGTATTGGTTGACATGTGACTTCTCTAAAACGGGAAATGATGAAGGTCAATCCCTTCTGATCCTGAGTCAACTTTCTTAAACAGGTAACTTTCTTTTTGTCTTGTATTCTAACACTCCTCCTCAAGTTGAACAGTGGGGTTTCCAATATTCAACTTGCCGAGAACTTCGTTGAAGAGTCTTCCGTTAACTGATTTGGTGAGGATGTCGGCCAGTTGGTCTTCTGATCTTATATATGGTAAAGAAATTATTTCTGCATCCAACTTTTCTCTGATAAAGTGTCTATCCACTTCAACATGTTTTGTTCGATCATATTGAACTGGATTTTCTGAGATTGCGATTGCTACTTTATTATCGCGAATAATTTGGATAGCTTCTTCTTGTGGAAAGCCAATCTCTGTCCACAACTTCTTGATCCATAAGGCTTCAACTACTCCTTTTGCTATTCCTCTAAATTCTGACTCGGCACTTGAGAGTTATACAACCTTTTGTTTCTTACTCTTCCATGCAACTAGATTTCCTCCGACAAGTGTGAAGAATCCAGATGTAGATCTTCTATCCCCTTTTTCTCCAGCCCAGCTCGCATCTGTATATATCTGAAACAACCCAACCCGTATTCCATACAATAATTTTTTTTTTTTAAAAAATAATACACATTTACGCGCCAATTAAATATGTAAACCATTCCACACGTTTCGTTAAAACATACAACAAGTTTAGTGTTTACAAAAGGCACAAAGGCCATTAACGAATGTGATACAAGTTTGACCAACACAAAAATGATAGTTTTAAACCAAACAACACATCGAGCACGGTTTGGGACTAAACTACCCAAAACGCTAGGCCAACTTCCAAAAGCTCCAACATAACATCATCAAGGGACACCTAGTGCCCAACAACCCCCTTGCCCTTGTCCACATCTGCATCTAAAAAGATAAACAACGAGAGGGGTAAGCTAATGCTTAGTGAGTGCAACAATTATACGTTTACATATACAACCTACATACTTGCAATCTCTTACGCATTTACCGCATACATGCTAGCATTATAAGTAATCATACCATCACAAGTATAACACTAAACCTTCCACCATATGAGCTAGCATAACAATAGCATATATTTTAAACAATATAATATGCTACAATATGTGATGACCCGAAAATTTTTGACTTATTTAAACCAATTCTCTATACGATTTATTATTTTAACACGTTAAACAAAGTCTGTTAGATTGAGTCTCAAAATTTTAGAACTGTTACATATATACAATTAACTTTGACTACTCTCGACGATTCATGAACAATTATATGTATGTATATATATATGTACAAGTAAAAACGACTTTCCTACAGTAAAAATTACTTTGCTACAGTAAAACACAATTTGCTACAGTAAAACACTATTTGCTACAGTGAAACCGTATTTTGCTACAGTGCTACAGTGAAAACGAGTTTGCTACAGTGATTTGACTACTCTCGACGATTCATGAACAATTATATGTATGTATATATATATGTACAAGTAAAAACGACTTTCCTACAGTAAAAATTACTTTGCTACAGTAAAACACAATTTGCTACAGTAAAACACTATTGCTACAGTGAAACCGTATTTTGCTACAGTACTGCAGTGAAACCGTATTTTGCTACAGTGCTACAGTAAAACACTATTTGCTACAGTGAAACCGTATAAGGAAATATTGGATATTGTTCGGGGTATTGTTCTTGAATCCAAGACCAACCATACAGTCGTCTACCATCATTACGTCTACGCAATTTGCCTACAATATTGAATCGCAATATTGAACTGTGAGTTATAGTCTCCCTTTTTAAATACTTTACATATTTTTGGGCTGAGAATACATGCAATTTATTTTAAACGCAATAAGACACAAGTACATACAAAATTCTACATTGAGTTAAACCGAAAATCCCTTAGCTTTGGTAACTAGTAGCTGCCAGTACATAGGATATGGACTGGTGGGCGCGAATAATTGTATATGGATCCATAGGGCTTGACATCCCCGTCCGAGCTAGAGCGCTAGCCTTTTAACGGACGTATGTTATTTGAGTTTAAGACACGTTGGTTTGCGTGTATTAAAACGAATGGGGTAATTATCACTATAGTGTTAAGTTTAGTTACCAGGGTGCTCTGTTACGTAGAATCTATTGATAAACTTTTGATGAAATCTTGTGGTCTATTTTTATATATGTTTATGACTCGAGCAATTAAACCTATAACTCACCAACATTCGTGTTGACTTTTTAGCATGTTTTATTCTCAGGTCCTTAGAATGCTTCCGCTGTGATGTGCTTGTTGTCTGCATGGAGTCTCTCATGCTTTGTACAAAGTTTATTGCATTCAAAATAAAACTGCGTTGTGTAATAAATAATTGGACTGTGATGTCAACCTTTAAATTAAAGACTTATGTATTTTGGGGTTTTGCTTATACCTAAGCACTCGCCCACATGTTTATAACTTTCTATGTTTAGAAAGTCACTTATTTTAATGAATGCAATATTTTATCAAAACGTATCATATAGAGGTCAAAACCTCACTATGGAATCAATGATTAATGTGCCGCGTCAATAGCGATTTTGACGGGTCGTTACAGTTGGTATCCGAGCTTGAGGTCATAGGGAACCAGAAATTACATTATTGTGTTTAACTGGTAATTGTTAGGATGCATTAGTGAGTCTGGACTATGACCATATCTGTTTTTCCTGATTTTTGCTTATTATTTGGTCAAAAACATTATATGTGATATATTTATATGCTAACGTAATTGTTGTTTCAATTATGTGATAGATGACTTCCTCTAATCCTATCATTTTGTACGACTCGGAATCGGACACTGAATCTATTCTATCCACAACTGAAAAGGGCGTTCCAATACCTATTAAAGAAGAAATTGTGTTAGCCGGGGAATCTCAACTCCCGGTAAACCCAGAGGAGGTTCCAGCTCCACCCAGCTTTAGTTTTCCGGAGCCACAGTATCGTTGGCATGGACCCATGATCCCTGGAGTAAACGAGGATCGTCCATTTCTAAACAAATATGGACATTGGTCCAGATATACCGCCGACGGGCGGGTTGTGCCGATTACGCCTTGCAGATTTCGGTTCATGACCACCGGTACATATTCTTGCAGTTCGTCATCATATTCTCCTACACATGACTCAGACAGTTCGTCATCAGACGAGATCAGTAAGGAGGAGGATTTCGCTAATGAAATAAAAGAGATCACTAAGGAGAAATTCCAACTTGCTATAGATAATAAAAACAACCACAATAATAAAATGTCCTTAATTATTAAAAAAGAACAGGACCATTCGATCCGTAACCACCCTTATTGTATTAAACCCACTGAGGCAACGAGTACCTCAAAACCCCAACTAAAAATAAAATACACTGCCAGAATGTCTGTCGGACCATGTGCACACAAACAATTGGCAGAGAGAACCAAATGGGAAGAAGTTTCTGATAGTTCTGAATGAACGACCTCGCAACCATAAATCTTCCATGCGCTATTTTATTGCTTATGTGTGCTACTCTATCTTGTTATGTAAAATAAGCATATGTAAAATATCAGTATTGTATGGTATTGTATTATTTTGGTTTATTAATAATAAATGAATGGAATGATTATTTGTATTATTACTACTTCTTATTATTATTATTACATAATAATGTAGTAACTCGCTATAATTTTTCATAGTGGAATATTATTAGGATTTTAGTAGTTAATTCCTGGTACTAGCTATTATGTATGAACTTAACGGGTAGGTAATACCCTAGAAATAATTATAAAATGCTAATAAGAAGAAAAGGCTTTTATAATAATCGGTTCATATTATTAATATGCTACGATTAACTATTGACAACTCATTTTACCTATAATATTCTATATGATTAAATTATATCTGTTGTGTTTATTGAAGAAACATGTCTCAAATGTTGGATGCTGAGTTTGAGCAACTAGTCGAGAAACTTGTGAATGAAAGAATTGCTGCAACCGAAGCAGCAAAAGCAACAGCCGAAGCAGCAGCCAAAGCAGCAGCCGTAAACACAAACTCACGAAACGGATGCTCATACAAAACTTTTCAAGGATGCAAACCACAGACGTTTAGTGGAACCGAGGGACCAGTCGGTCTAACCCGATGGTTTGAAAAGATGGAGTCCGTTTTCAAAATCAGTAATTGTGCGAACGGAGACAAGTCAAGGTATGCTTCGTGCACGTTGCAAGACGGTGCACTTACTTGGTGGAACAATTATGCTAAAGCGGAAGGAATAGATACGGCATATGATATCTCTTGGGAAGAACTGAAAAAGATGCTAATCGAGGAGTACTGTCCTCGAAACGAGATCAGAAAAATGGAATCTGAGTTACGTAATCTGAAGGTTATCGGCGCGAATCTCAATAACTATGAAAAGCGTTTCATGGAACTAGCCTTGTTGTGTCCCGAATTGGTGCCAAACGAGAAACGAAAGATAGAAATGTATATTGACGGTTTATCGATCAATATCAAAGGAAATGTTACATCATCCAAACCAAATACGATGTGGGAAGCCATGACAATGGCACACCAACTCATGGACCAGATCACAGAGAGTTCGATTAAGGCACCAATTACCGAAGTCAAGACAACTGAAGGAAAGAGGAAATGGGAAGACTATAAGGGCAAAAGTACTCAACTGAAGAAACAAGAAACTTTTAAAGGTAAACAAGATGGGGCAACTGCAAGTCCAAACTATAAGGGACCCCATCCGTTCTGCAAAAGATGTTACACACATCATGCAGGTTATTGTCAAGTGGTCTGTGATAAGTGCAACAAGAAAGGACATGTGGCGAAAGATTGTTATGCCACCGTTTCTGAAGTAAAGACAAAACTGACCGATGTCAAGAAATGTTTTGGATGCGGGAAGTCTGGTCACTTTATAAATCAATGCCCTGATAAGGAGAAGAACAAAGAACCCGCACGTGGGAGGGCATTTAATGTTAGTGCCAGTAAAGCACGTGAGGATCCTAATCTTGTCACGGGTACGTTTACCGTTAATAATCAACTAGCTTTTATTATGTTTGATACGGGTGCTGATAGAAGTTATATGTGTAAAGACTTTAGTTTTAAACTAAAATGTGCATCATTACCTCTAGACGATAAATATACTATTGAATTAGCTAATGGTAAACTGATAAAAGCCGATAAAATTTGCCATGGTTGCGAAATGAATCTCGCTGGTGAAACCTTCAAAATCGATTTGATACCCGTAGAATTAGGAAGTTTTGACGTAATCGTTGGCATGGACTGGATGTCCAAAACAAGAGCGGAAGTTGTTTGCGCTGAGAAAGCAATCTGCATCCCTCGTAAGGATGAAACGTCATTAATGATTTATGGGGAGAAGAGCAACTCAAAGCTGAACTTTATCAGCTGTATGAAGGCCCAGAAACTTATAAGAAAAGGTTGTTATGCTATTCTGGCACATGTAAAGAAGATCGATACTGAAGAAAGAAGCATTAATGACATGCCGGTTGTAAGAGAATATCCCGGAGTATTTCCAGAAGAATTACCGGGGCTACCTCCACACAGATGTGTAGAATTCCAGATTGATCTCATACCAGGAGCTGCACCTGTAGCCCGATCTCCATATAGACTTGCACCTTCAGAAATGCAAGAATTACAAGACCAGTTGCAAGAATTATTGGACCGTGGATTTATTCGTCCTAGTTTTTCACCTTGGGGTGCTCCTATTCTGTTCGTCAAGAAGAAGGATGGATCTATGAGAATGTGCATAGATTACCGAGAATTAAACAAATTAACGATCAAGAATCGGTACCCATTACCGAGGATTGATGATTTGTTTGATCAATTGCAAGGATCAAGTATTTATTCTAAGATTGATCTACGCTCCGGATATCATCAACTGAGAGTGAAGGAAGAAGATGTTCCTAAAACCGCGTTCAGAACCCGTTACGGTCACTATGAGTTTCTAGTCATGCCTTTTGGATTAACTAATGCTCCAGCAGTATTCATGGATCTAATGAATCGCATCTATAGACCGTATTTAGACAAATTTGTCATTGTTTTTATCGACGACATATTGATTTACTCGAAGAACAAGGAAGAACATGAGCAACACTTAAGACTGGTACTGGAGATACTCAAGAAAGAAGAATTGTACGCAAAATTTTCGATGTGTGATTTCTGGTTACAAGAAGTACAATTTTTGGGCCATGTTGTCAGTAAACATGGAATTAAAGTTGACCCCGCCAAGATCGAAGCCATTAGTAAATGGGAAACCCCGAAGACTCGAACACAAATTCGCCAATTCTTAGGTCTTGCTGGTTACTACCAAAGATTCATTCAAGATTTCTCTAGAATCGCCAAACCCTTAACTGCATTGACTCAAAAGGGAAAGAAGTATGATTGGTCCACAAAACAGGAATCCTCATTCCAGTTATTAAAGAAGAAGTTAACGTCTGCACCCATTTTGTCATTACCGGAAGGAAATGATGATTTCGTGATCTATTGTGACGCTTCGCGCCAAGGTTTAGGATGTGTATTAATGCAACGCACAAAAGTTATCGCATATGCCTCACGACAACTAAAAATTCATGAAAAGAACTATACAACGCACGATTTGGAACTTGGAGCAGTAGTTTTTGCACTCAAAATATGGAGACACTACCTATATGGCACCAAGTGTACAGTGTACACTGACCATAAGAGTCTTCAGCATATTTTTGATCAAAAACAACTCAATATGAGGCAACGTCGCTGGGTAGAGTTGTTAAACGATTACGATTGTGAAATCCGTTACCACCCCGGAAAGGCTAATGTTGTAGCTGATGCCCTAAGTCGAAAAGAAAGAGTAAAACCTCTTAGGGTCCGAGCTTTGAATATTACAATTCATACTGATCTCACAAAGCAAATTCAAGCAGCACAGTTAGAGGCTTTAAAAGAAGAAAATGAAAAAGGCGAAATGAGCAGAGGGTTAGAAAAACAGCTTGAAGAAAAAGCCGATGGAACCCTGTATTTTGCTGATAGGATATGGGTACCAAAACATGGTAATCTAAGGATACTAGTACTGGATGAAGCACACAAAACGAGGTACTCAATTCACCCAGAAAATGGGAAAATGTACCACGATCTCAAGAAGTTTTATTGGTGGCCTAATATGAAGACAGAAATTGCTACTTATGTAAGCAAATGTTTGACGTGTGCAAAGGTCAAAGCTGAGCACCAAAAGCCGTCAGGATTACTGCAACAACCAGAAATTCTGCAGTGGAAATGGGAAAGAATAACCATGGATTTCATTACGAAATTGCCAAGGACTACAAGTAGTCATGATACTATTTGGGTGATAGTTGATCGTCTAACTAAATCAGCTCACTTTCTACCAATAAAGGAGACAGACAGTATGGAGAAATTAGCACGCCTATATTTGAAGGAAGTAGTTTCCAGGCATGGTGTACCTATCTCCATCATATCTGATTGTGACACCCGATTCACATCACGTTTCTGGCAGTCATTACAAAAAGCATTGGGAACTCGATTAGATATGAGCACCGCTTATCACCCACAGACAGATGGTCAAAGTGAAAGAACAATACAAACATTGGAAGACATGTTACGGGCATGCGTGATTGACTTTGGAACCAGTTGGGATCGACACTTACCGTTGGCAGAATTTTCATACAATAACAGCTATCATACGAGCATCAACGCAGCGCCATTTGAAGCACTTTACGGTAGAAAGTGCAGATCTCCTATCTGTTGGAGTGAAGTAGGAGAAAGACAACTTACTGGACCAGAAATTATTCACGAAACCACCGAAAAGATCATTCAAATACAACAGCGATTGAAAACGGCCATGAGTCGCCAAAAGAGTTATGCTGATGTAAGAAGAAAACCGCTAGAATTTCAAGTGGGCGACAAAGTCATGTTGAAAGTGTCACCCTGGAAAGGCGTTGTACGATTTGGTAAACGAGGAAAGTTAAGTCCTAGGTACGTAGGACACTTTGAAATCACCGAAAGAATTGGAACAGTTGCTTATCGATTAAAGCTACCGCAAGAACTTAGTAGTGTTCACAACACATTTCACGTGTCAAATTTGAATAAATGTTTAGCTGAAGAGGATGTCGTAATTCCTCTTGACGAAATACGAATCAATGATAAACTCCATTTTATCGAAGAACCTGTTGAAACCATGGACCGTGAGGTCAAACAATTAAAACAAAGCAAAATACCGATAGTTAGGGTTCGTTGGAACGCAAGACGAGGACCCGAGTTTACTTGGGAACGTGAAGATCAGATGAAGCAAAAGTATCCACATTTGTTCACTGATATCGCTCATGAAACAGGTACTACTCAAAATTTCGGGACGAAATTTTCTTTAACGGGGAGGTACTGTGATGACCCGAAAATTTTTGACTTATTTAAACCAATTCTCTATACGATTTATTATTTTAACACGTTAAACAAAGTCTGTTAGATTGAGTCTCAAAATTTTAGAACTGTTACATATATACAATTACCTTTGACTACTCTCGACGATTCATGAACAATTATATGTATGTATATATATATGTACAAGTAAAAACGACTTTCCTACAGTAAAAATTACTTTGCTACAGTAAAACACTATTTGCTACAGTAAAACACTATTGCTACAGTGAAACCGTATTTTGCTACAGTGCTACAGTGAAAACGAGTTTGCTACAGTGATTTGACTACTCTCGACGATTCAGTAAAACACTATTTGCTACAGTAAAACACTATTTGCTACAGTGAACACTATTTGCTACAGTAAACACTATTTGATGTCGACGAACTAGCAAACAAAAACAGAAAAGGCGGCCATGCGATCGCATGGCAAAAACACTGAAAACTCATGCGATCGCATGAGCTACAGTAAATCGAAAAGTACTATAAAAGGTCAGTTTTGCTCGACGAAATATTTCATAAATATATATGTACGTAAATTTTATAATTATAATTTTAATTTTAAGTTTAATAATAATAAAGTATATTCGAGGGTATTTTTAATTCGGGTTTCAAACCGTTTTAAAATAAGGAAATATTGGGTATTGTTCGGGGTATTGTTCTTGAATCCAAGACCAACCATACAGTAGTCTACCATCATTACGTCTACGCAATTTGCCTACAATATTGAATCGCAATATTGAACTGTGAGTTATAGTCTCCCTTTTTAAATACTTTAAATATTTTTGGGCTGAGAATACATGCAATTTATTTTAAACGCAATAAGACACAAGTACATACAAAATTCTACACTGAGTTAAACCGAAAATCCCTTAGCTTTGGTAACTAGTAGCTGCCAGTACATAGGATATGGACTGGTGGGCGCGAATAATTGTATATGGATCCATAGGGCTTGACATCCCTGTCCGAGCTAGAGCGCTAGCCTTTTAACGGACGTATGTTATTTGAGTTTAAGACACGTTGGTTTGCGTGTATTAAAATGAATGGGGTAATTATCACTATAGTGTTAAGTTTAGTTACCAGGGTGCTCTGTTACGTAGAATCTATTGATAAACTTTTGATGAAATCTTGTGGTCTATTTTTATATATGTTTATGACTCGAGCAATTAAACCTATAACTCACCAACATTCGTGTTGACTTTTTAGCATGTTTTATTCTCAGGTCCTTAGAATGCTTCCGCTGTGATGTGCTTGTTGCCTGCATGGAGTCTCTCATGCTTTGTACAAAGTTTATTGCATTCAAAATAAAACTGCGTTGTGTAATAAATAATTGGACTGTGATGTCAACCTGTAAATTAAAGACTTATGTATTTCGGGGTTTTGCTTATACCTAAGCACTCGCCCACATGTTTATAACTTTCTATGTTTAGAAAGTCACTTATTTTAATGAATGCAATATTTTATCAAAGCGTATCATATAGAGGTCAAAACCTCACTATGGAATCAATGATTAATGTGCCGCGTCAATAGCGATTTTGACGGGTCGTTACACAATCCACACACACACAACCATGGTTAACCAAACGAACAGGGGAACGATGGTTAAAGACTTCGTAACAACCATTAGTGCACTTAACACTTCGTACACTAACCCCACGGGTGGCATCTTAACACGTCGATACTTCACCCCGGGTGGTGCCTTAACACTTCGACACTTCACCCCGAGTGGTGTCTTAGCACATCGACACTTCACTCGTTACATCTCTCGGAGTGGCATCTTAACACATCGATACTTCACTCCCGAGTGGTGTCTTAACACATCGACACTTCACTCGCCACGTGAGGAGTGGTGTCTTAACACGTTGACACTTCACAACTCAACTACACAAATAAATACATCATATATGCACGCATATAATTATTCCACTCACCTTAACACTTCGGTGATGATTATGCCCTTCCGAAACTTCAAGGCAACGTACCTAATACATAAGTACACATTTAATTGCACAACTAGTGGAACTTACCACACTACATATCACTTGAGCATTTAATGACCCATTTGCATTAAATAGCTCACCTACCTCAAAACCGCCCATAAATGGCCAAGACTCATATTAAATCACTAAAGCTAGTGATTTAAGTCTACTAACATTAATTAATCGCAACTTAGGGTAATTCATACCCATTTCACCCAAACTAGGTCAACATTACCCCTTTTGACCCATTTTAACACTGTGTTTTAAAACTTAACAACACCATTAATACTTACAAATCTTAAATCATAAGGCCAAACTCTAGGTTATAGCTATTTAAGATTTCCTTTCACCCACATAACCCAAGTTCGCCCATTTTAACCCCAAATGGGTCATACAAGTATCTAGTAACCAAAACCCTAGCCATTAACCAATTAAAACTCAAAACTTAGAGTTAGAACTTACCGAGACTATCAACGGGTAGCTAGAGACACGAGGAACAACTTTAATTCTTGCTCCAAAGATCAACCCTCAATCCTTCACTCTCAAATCTCACCTTTAATTCAATTGGGTTTTAAGTTTTGGGAGAGAAAATAGAAAGAAAAGGGAAAAGAAATTCAATTAAATGAACAAGTGGATGAGATTTAATGCTCCCATCAGACTTACACATCAAATTACCAATTTGCCCCTTAAATTCCCTTAAAATGAGCTAAGTCCGGATTCTGTCCAGCAGGACTGCCGCGGCGCGGCCCAATTCTTCGCGGCACGACATTCAACATGAAAATCGACCCTTCTTAACCCTCATTCTGTTCCTGGTTTGCTTGTTATGCCGCGGCGCGGACCATTTTGTCGCGGCGCGGCCTAAGGCTGTAACTGAGCAGCTCGACCATCTTAAACAAATTTCAACATTAATTAATTTTGTACATTTCAAACCCGCTTCCTATTCTCACCTAACCTTTAACTATAGTCTCACAAGACTTAACGCTATCAAAAACCCACATATAGACTTGCTTATGCACACATTATCAAGTATACACATACATATATATATCTATACATATATTCATACATTTACACGTAAGCTAACGAGTTATAAACGTACAAATGATTAAGTATGTACCTTTCAATACGTACGGGAAAAACAGGATGTTACAATATCTGAGTTTTTAGGTGTCCATGTCTCTTAAAAATAACTCCATGATCCGCTGTTTTCTTCAAATATCTGATGATTCTCTTTACAGCTTCCATATGGTGAACCTGTGGTTGATGCATGAATTGACTCACAACTCTAACTGCATGTGCTATATCAGGTTCGGTGTAACCAAGATAGATGAGTTTCCCCACAATCCTTTGGTATTGCCCTTTATCAGCAAGATCAGCATCATCTTCCATATACAGTTTCTGGTTTAGAATCATTAGAGTATCATCTGGTTTGCAATCAATCATACCTGTTTCTGCAAGAAAATTGATCAATCCTAGATCCGTCTTCCTTACGGAATTGGATCAAGGATCGAGTGCAATGAGGAGGATTGGGGTGTTGTTGTTTGTTTTGGGCCCTGATGATCGTCTTTCACTTTTCAATCAAGTGATCAACCACCCCGACCCGGTCTTGATTGTTAATTAGCATGATTCGCCTTAACTCAATGTAAATGTTCCTTGGGCAAAGTCACAAGTGAAAATTACAAAGGTCTTGGCAAATGGTAGAGAATCAACAACCTATAAATGAGAGGCCAAGCTCCCTATTTATAGTATTCAGAATATTCGCGGATTCTTGCACTCCTGTGCAGATTCTTGCACTCTTGTGCGGATTCTTGCACTCTTGTGCGGATTTCAGCACACTTGTGCATTGCGGATTTCAGCACACTTGTGCATTGCGGATTTTAGCACACTTGTGCATTGCGGATTTCAGCACAAAGTGCTAAAACTTAGTGCAATCCTTGTGCAATGCGCAAGGTAATGCTATGCGCACTATCAAGTCCCCCAAGTTCGGTATTATATATATTAAATATATAATGTCGAATTTGTAAGTATGCAATCATAGGGAATATATCAATATATACACTATCAAGTCCCCCCAGTTCGATATTATAAACTGAAAGTATATGATGTAGAACTCTCAGTGTACAATATGCTTTGTTCGTGAAGTTATGCGCAACTCATGGCACTTTTTTATCAAAGAGAAAATCATGTTGCAACGTTTATTTATATAGCGCTTTTAATATATTCATAACATTAGACTTGTCCTTTGCAATTTCAATAATTTATTATTGTGCACATAACAAATATCTACTTTTGCGAAACAATCTTTTTGCGTTATGAATCCTCTAATTCTGCCGAAACGATCCTCAGGCAAAATATGTATTTTTCGCGAAGCATCTAAGCATGGCTAGATCAAATACTTAGGAAAAATGTCACAAGTTCCAACTTTTCGCAAAAACTTGTAATTTTATGTTATTCATCCAAGCGGGCTTTCTTCAACGCTTAGGCATTCATTGCGTATTTACACGCCAAGTGGTTTTCATTTGCAAAATCAAAGTACGCGTCCGCACTTGATAAAATTTGATCACGATTCATTTTTGGTCTCACGCATATTTAGTATTTTTTTGAGAAATTTGCTCGAAGCATATATGAAGCAAGTCAATTGAAGCTTATGTTAATGTAACATAAAGCACATGACATATTTTAAGCCTATCTTGTCAATGTGCATTTTTATTATAAGAACATATGGTTTTAGCCTTCATGGCCTCATGCATCGTGTGCAAAATCAATCAATAATTCGGCCATGCTTTTAAGCAATGTAACCACGTGCTTTTAGCACAAACAATAGTATTGCCACGGCCAAATACTCGCGGACTTAAATAATTTTGCAACGTGCGTATCGCACAAATGATGATATTGCCATGGCCATATGCTCATGGACTTAAGTAATGTTGCGCAAAAAATATCGCAGAAATTAGTGCCTTCAAGGCAATGCTCAAAAGTTTGCGCAACGTATTGCATGAAATTCAATTATGCAGCGCAAAGCTTGCATTAAGTCTTGCAATGTGCAGCCTTGCACAAAATTTTGTCATGTTGCATAAAATCTTGCAAACTTGCATAAAATCTTCCAATGTGCAAAAAATTATTATTGCACAAAAAATTTATTGTTGCACAAAATATTGCACT
Organism: Rutidosis leptorrhynchoides; assembly: GCF_046630445.1. Lineage (NCBI taxonomy): Eukaryota > Viridiplantae > Streptophyta > Magnoliopsida > Asterales > Asteraceae > Rutidosis > Rutidosis leptorrhynchoides. Next base: position 317,944,690 of record NC_092337.1, read on the forward strand.
GTGTAGCATGCACAACATTTCATTTCGCAAAAACTTTATTTTTGCATAAAAACTTCATTGTGCAAAAATTTTATTTTTGCATAAAAACTTCATTGTGCAAAAACTTTATTTTTGCACAAAATCTTGTAATGTGCAGCGCTTAGCTTGCTTCCAATCTTCATTGTGCAGCGCTTAGCATGTGCAAAATCTTGCAATATGCAACTTTTAGGTTGCAAAAAATCATCTTTGTGCAGCGCATATCATGCACAAAATCTTGAATGTGCAAACTTTTAGTTTGCAAAAAACTTCATTGCACAACTTTTAATTTGTGCAATCTTCAATGTGCAGCGCTTAGCATGCACAAAATCTTGAATGTGCAAACTTTTAGTTTGCAAAAAACTTCATTGCACAACTTTTAATTTGTGCAATCTTCATTGTGCAGCGCTTAGCATGCACAAAATCTTGAATGTTCAAACTTTTAGTTTGCAAAAAACTTCGTTCTGCAAAAACTTTATTTTTGAACAAAATCTTGAATGTGCAGCGCTTAGCATGCACTAAATCTTCGTTGTGCAATCTTTTCTGATTGCACAAAATCTTAAATCCGCAAAAACTTCATTTTTGCAAAAAATCTTCATTTTGTGCAAACTTTATTTTTTGCATAAAATCTTGCAATGTGCAGCGCTTAGCATGCACTAAATCTTCGTTGTGCAATCTTTTCTGATTGCACAAAATCTTAAATCCGTAAAAACTTCATTTTTGAAAAAAATCTTCATTTTGTGCAAACTTTATTTTTTGTACAAAATCTTGCAATGTGCAGCGCTTAGCATGCACTAAATCTTCGTTGTGCAATCTTTTCTGATTGCACAAAATCATAAATCCGCAAAAACTTCATTTTTGCAAAAAATCTTCATTTTGTGCAAACTTTAGCATGCACAAATCGGCCTTTAGAATCAGAAATTATGTCGGAATCAAAAGTTAAATCTGAATTGGAAAAGACTTACGAATCCAATCAGTAGTTTAATTTGATTACCGATGTGTGACTTAATTCGTCCCACGGATGGCGCCAATTGGTCAATCCTAGATCCGTCTTTCTTACGGAATTAGATCAAGGATCGAGTGCAATGAGGAGGATTGGGGTGTTGTTGTTTGTTTTGGGCCCTGATGATCGTCTTTCACTTTTCAATCAAGTGATCAACCACCCCGACCCGGTCTTGATTGTTAATTAGCATGATTCGCCTTAACTCAATGTAAATGTTCCTTGGGCAAAGTCACAAGTGAAAATTACAAAGGTCTTGGCAAATGGTAGAGAATCAACAACCTATAAATGAGAGGCCAAGCTTATTTCCAGAAGATACGTCAACACCTCCAACTGCTTAAAATTTCGGGACGAAATTTATTTAACGGGTAGGTACTGTAGTGACCCGAACTTTTCCATGTTTATATATATTAAATGAAATTGTTATTTACATGATTAAATGTTTCCAACATGTTAAGCAATCAAACTTGTTAAGACTTGATTAATTGAAATAGGTTTCATATAGAAAATTGACCACCCAAGTTGACCGGTGATTCACGAACGTTAAAACTTGTAAAAACTATATGATGTCATATATATATATATATATATATATATATATATATATATATATATATATATATATATATATATATATATATATATATATATATATATATATATATATATATATATATATATATATATATATATATATATATATAGTTAACATGGTATTATGATAAGTAAACATATCATTAAGTATATTAAAACTGAACTACATATGTAAAAACAAGACTACTAACTTAAGGATTTCGAAACGAGGCATATATGTAACGATTATCGTTGTAACGACATTTAATTGTATATATATCATATTAAGATATATTAATACATCATAATATCATGATAATGTAATAATTTAACATCTCTTTAGAGATAATAAACGATGGGCTACCAACATTTAACAAGATCGTTAACCTAAAGGTTTCAAAACAACACTTACATGTAACGACTAACGATGACTTAACGACTCAGTTAAAATGTATATACATGTAGTGTTTTAATATGTATTCATACCCTTTTGAAAGACTTCAAGACACTTATCAAAGTACTTCTACTTAACAAAAATGCTTACAATTACATCCTCATTCATTTTCATCAACAATTCTACTCGTATGCACTCGTATTCGTACTCGTACAATACCCAGCTTCTAAATGTATTTACTATTGGTATATACATTCCAATGATCAGCTCTTAGCAGCCCTTGTGAGTCAACTAACACATGTGGGAACCATCATTTGGCAACTAGCATGAAATATCTCATAAAATTACAAAAATATTAGTAATCATTCATGACTTATTTACAAGTAAACAAAATTACACATCCTTTATATCTAATCCATATACCAACGACCAAAAATACCTACAAACACTTTCATTCTTCAATTTTCTTCATCTAATTGATCTCTCTCAAGTTCTATCTTCAAGTTCTAAGTGTTCTTCATAAATTCTATAAGTTCTAGTTTCATAAAATCAAGAATACTTCCAAGTTTGCTAGCTTACTTCCAATCTTGTAAAGTGATCATCCAACCTCAAGAAATCTTTCTTATTTATAGTAATATATCTTTCTAATACAAGGTAATACTCATATTCAAACTGTGATTCAATTTCTATAACTATAACAATCTTATTTCGAGTGGAAATCTTACTTGAACTTGTTTTCGTGTCATGATTCTGCTTCAAGAACTTTCAAGCCATCCAAGGATCCTTTAAAGCTAGATCTATTTTTCTCATTTCCAGTAGGTTTACCTACTAAAATTAATGAAGTAATGATGTTAATAACATCATTCGATTCATACATATAAAACTATCTTATTCGAAGATTTAAACTTGTAATCACTAGAACATAGTTTAGTTAAATCTAAACTTGTTCGTAAATAAAGTTAATCCTTCTAACTTGACTTTTAAAATCAACTAAACACATGTTCTATATCTATATGATATGCTAACTTAATGATTTAAAACCTGGAAACACGAAAAACACCGTAAAATCGGATATACACCGTCGTAGTAACACCGCGGGCTGTTTTGGGTTAGTTAATTAAAAACTATGATAAACTTTGATTTAAAAGTTGTTATTCTGGGAAAATGATTTTTCTTATGAACATGAAACTATATCCAAAAATCATGGTTAAACTCAAAGTGAAAGTATGTTTTCCAAAATGGTCATCTAGACGTCGTTCTTTCAACTGAAATGACTACCTTTACAAAAACGACTTGTAACCTGTATTTTTGACTATAAACTTATACTTTTTCTGTTTAGATTCATAAACTTAAGTTCAATATGAAACCATAGCAACTTGAAACACTCAAAACGGATTTAAAACGAAGAAGTTATCGGTAAAACAAGATTGGATAATTTTTCTTGTTGTAGCTACGTGAAAATTGGTAACAAATCTATATTAATCATATCCTAGCTAACTCATATTGTATTATACATGTATTCAAATATATTATGTAATCTTGGGATACCATAGACACGAATACAATGTTTTGACATATCATATCGACCCATCTATATATATATTTCGGAACAACCATAGACACTCTATATGCAGTAATGTTGGAGTTAGCCATACAGGGTTGAGGTTGATTCCAAAATACTATATATACTTTGAGTTGTGATCTATTCTGAGGCTTGTATACACGAGGTCGTGGATTGATTCAAGATAATATATATTGCTTTATTTTCTGTACATCTAATTGTGGACAACTAGTTGTAGGTTACTAACGAGGACAGCTGACTTAATAAACTTAAAACAGCAAAACGTATTAAAAATGTTGTAAATATATTTTAAACATACTTTGATATATATGTACATATTTGTTATAGGTTCGTGAATCGACCAGTGGCCAAGCCTTACTTCCCGATGAAGTAAAAATCTGTGAAAGTGAGTTATAGTCCCACTTTTAAAATCTAATATTTTGGGATGAGAATACATGCAGTTTTATAAATGTTTTACAAAATAGACACAAGTAAATGAAACTACATTCTATGACTGGATTTTTAAACCGAATATGCCCCCTTTTTAGTCTAGTAATCTAAGAATTAGGGAACAGACACCCTAATTGACGCGAATCCTAAAGATAGATCTATTGGGCCTAACGAACCCCATCCAAAGTACCGGATGCTTTAGTACTTCGAATTCATTTTTATCATGTCCGAAGGATTTCCCGGAATGATAGGGGATATTCTTATATGCATCTTGTTAATTTCGGTTACCAGGTGTTCACCATATGAATGATTTTTATCTCTATGTATGGGATGTATATTGAAATATGAAATCTTGTGGTCTATTATTATGATTTGATAATATATAGATTAAACCTATAACTCACCAACATTTTTTGTTGACGTTTTAAGCATGTTTATTCTCAGGTGATTATCAAGAGCTTCCGCTGTTGCATACTAAAATAAGGATAAGATTTGGAGTCCATGCTTATATGATATTATGTAAAAACTGCATTCAAGAAACTTATTTTTGATGTAATATATTCTTATTGTAAACCATTATGTAATGGTCGTGTGTAAACGGTATATTTTAGATTATCATTATTTGATAATCTATGTAATGCTTTTTAAACCTTTGTAGATAAAATAAAGGTTATGGTTGTTTTAAAAATGAATGCAGTCTTTGAAAAACGTCTCATATAGAGGCCAAAACCTCGCAACGAAATCAATTAATATGGAACGTTTATATTCAATATGTGAAATGTCCCGTTCTTATTGATTAAAAACATTCCATATTAATTGATTTCGTTGCGAGGTTTTGACCTCTATATGAGACGTTTTTCAAAGACTGTATTCATTTTTAAAACAAACCATAACCTTTATTTTATAAATGAAGGTTTAAAAAGCTTTACGTAGATTATCAAATAATGATAATCTAAAATATCCTGTTGACACACGACCATTACATAATGGTTTACAATACAAATATGTTACATCGAAATCAGTTTCTTGAATGCAGTTTTTACACAATATCATACAAACATGGACTCCAAATCTTGTCCTTATTTTAGTATGCAACAGCGGAAGCTCTTAATATTCACCTGAGAATAAACATGCTTTAAACGTCAACAAAAATGTTGGTGAGTTATAGGTTTAACCTATATATATCAAATCGTAACAATAGACCACAAGATTTCATATTTCAATACACATCCCATACATAGAGATAAAAATCATTCATATGGTGAACACCTGGTAACCGACATTAATAAGATGCATATATAAGAATATCCCCATCATTCCGGGACACCCTTCGGATATGATATAAATTTCGAAGTACTAAAGCATCCGGTACTTTGGATGGGATTTGTTAGGCCCAATAGATCTATCTTTAGGATTCGCGTCAATTAGGGTGTCTGTTCCCTAATTCTTAGATTACCAGACTTAAAAAAAAGGGGCATATTCGATTTCGATAATTCAACCATAGAATGTAGTTTCACGTACTTGTGTCTATTTTGTAAATCATTTATAAAACCTGCATGTATTCTCATCCCAAAAATATTAGATTTTAAAAGTGGGACTATAACTCACTTTCACAGATTTTTACTTCGTCGAGAAGAAAGACTTGGCCACTGTTGATTCACGAACCTATAACAATATATACATATATATTAAAGTATGTTCAAAATATATTTACAACACTTTTAATATATTTTGATGTTTTAAGTTTATTAAGTCAGCTGTCCTCGTTAGTAACCTACAACTAGTTGTCCACAGTTAGATGTACAGAAATAAATCGATAACTATTATCTTGAATCAATCCACGACCCAGTGTATACGTGTCTCAGTATTGATCACAACTCAAACTATATATATTTTGGAATCAACCTCAACCCTGTATAGCTAACTCCAACATTCACATATAGAGTGTCTATGGTTGTTCCGAAATATATATAGATGTGTCGACATGATAGGTCGAAACATTGTATACGTGTCTATGGTATCTCAAGATTACATAATATACAATACAAGTTGATTAAGTTATGGTTGGAATAGATTTGTTACCAATTTTCACGTAGCTAAAACGAGAAAAATTATTCAATCTTGTTTTACCCATAACTTCTTCATTTTAAATCCGTTTTGAGTGAATCAAATTGCTATGGTTTCATATTGAACTCTATTTTATGAATCTAAACAGAAAAAGTATAGGTTTATAGTCGGAAAAATAAGTTACAAGTCGTTTTTGTAAAGGTAGTCATTTCAGTCGAAAGAACGACGTCTAGATGACCATTTTAGAAAACATACTTCCACTTTGAGTTTAACCATAATTTTTGGATATAGTTTCATGTTCATAATAAAAATCATTTTCTCAGAATAACAACTTTTAAATCAAATTTTATCATAGTTTTTAATTAACTAACCCAAAACAGCCCGCGGTGTTACTACGACGGCGTAAATCCGGTTTTACGGTGTTTTTCGTGTTTCCAGGTTTTAAATCATTAAGTTAGCATATCATATAGATATAGAACATGTGTTTAGTTAATTTTAAAAGTCAAGTTAGAAGGATTAACTTTTGTTTGCGAACAAGTTTAGAATTAACTAAACTATGTTCTAGTGATTACGAGTTTAAACCTTCGAATAAGATAGTTTTATATATATGAATCGAATGATGTTATGAACATCATTACTACCTCAAGTTTAGTAGGTAAACCTACTGAAAGTGATAAGCAATGATCTAGCTTCAAAGGATCTTGGATGGCTTGAAAGTTCTTGAAGTAGGATCATGACACAAAAACAAGTTCAAGTAAGATTTTTACTCGAATTAAGATAGTTTATAGTTATAGAAATTGAATCAAAGTTTGAATATGAATATTACCTTGAATAAGAAAGATAACCTACTGTATATAACAAAGGTTTCTTGATCTTAGATGATTACTTGGAATGGATTAGAAAGCTTGGAAGTAAATTAGCAAACTTGAAGGGATTTTTGAAGTGTTCTTGAAGTGTTCTTCCTATGATGATTATAGCTTGATTCTTGAAGTGATTTTTGATGAAGATGATGATTAACTACTGGAAAAATACGTTCATAATAGTGTGTGTGTGTTGAGAGAGAATTAGAAAGAGAATTGGAAGTGAAATGGAGTGAATGATGAGTGGTAATTGGTGAGTGGTGAGTGGGGTTAAAAGGAGTTCTAGTTAGTTGACTAGCTCATGGTAGAAGTTAAAATTGATTAGTCATACATGACATATTCAAGAGTGAAATCCCATGCTAGTTCCTATTGGTATATACCCATAGTAAGTACGTGATGTTGTAGCGTGAGGGTACGAAATAGTATTAATTTTACTACGAAATACTACAAAATATTACACAAGTTTTAATTATTTTACGGATGGATATACCTAAACCTTGCTACAACACTTATAGGCAGTGTACCTAATCGTAGAGTAGTATAGTTTTTAGTAAGTCCGGTTCGTTCCACAGGGAGCTCGTGAAGTTTAACGCTATATTTTTACAAAAATATATAAATATAAGTAGTATTATTATTATTATAAAAGGGGGTTTTTACCGTTTAGTGACCGGTTTGTCGATTCTATATTTTAAGCGCAAAGATAAATGACGATAATTAAAGTGCGTAAAATAATGACAATAAATAAAATGACAGTAAATAAAATTGCGAGTAATAAAATGACAGTAAATAAAGATACGATGAGAAATACAATAAAAGAATTATGCTTATTTAAACTTCCGTAATCATGATGTTTGTCGTGTTGATTTTAATTTATTACCATGGGTTAATTGTCCTTTGTCCTGGTTTATTTGATACGTCTATCTGGTTTTTGTCCATAATAGTCCATCGGTCATAAATATAAAGTGCAAGTATCCTCGTCAAATTACCCTTATACCCGAAGTCAAATATTCCAACTGATTAAGAATTTAAACTGTGACGCAGTTATCACTTCTGTCAACAATTACACCAGTTATCACTGTATGTAATCCACCCCTGTTTTAATTAGTTTATGAATATTAATTCATCCACTTGATCAGAATGAATAATCAATTACCCAACCCAATTGATTAATTAAATGATTATAACAGATTCCATATGAACGTCACTAAATAGGACAACCATAATCATTATTAATTATTAGGTTAATTAATTTGAAGATAGGTTCGACAGACTCCAATGAGTTGTCACTCAATTAGACAATACCCCCCATCTATTAATAGTCAATAGTCCAATTTCCACAAGTGTCGGTCTTTTGCCCAAACCTTAATTATGGTACAAAGTTCAATAACCCCATCTTAATATTTTAGCCTAACATCACGATTACTTCGGCTCAAATAAGCATAATAATAACTTAGTTACGAGACATTAATTTAAAAAGGAAGAACATAACTTACAATGATTATTTATAGCGTAGCGTTACACGGACAGAGTTCCGACTTAAAACCCGTTAAACATTTGTTACACTACCCCAACATTATTATTAAACTTAAAATTAAAATTAATATTATAAATATAAATATATATGTTACAAAGAAAGAGAATTGAAAAGGTGTATCTAAATCATCGATTTAGATGGCCTTTTATAGGCAAATGATAAATTGAAATTTTCACTTATGACCCCTGAACTATGCTCAATTAACAACTTTTTAATATTTAATATTATTCTTATTATGAATTATTTAAATATTATATTATATTCTTGTGCATAGTTGACTTGTACTTTCAGATCCGTTGCGTTGAGCGTTGAAAGTTGGTTCATGTGTCGGTTCCGGATTTTCGAACGTCCTTTCGCACAATTTTATATCGTGTACTTTGCGTTTTGTAACTTGTACTCTTGTCATTTTTAGACGTTCCTCATCAATAATTTGAACCTTTTTAATTGTATCTTGTACTTTTTAGCTTTTTGGACCTTTGCGTCTTCAATTCGTCGTTTTCGCCTTTTGTCTTTGCACTTATTAAATATAAACGAATATTACTTGAAAATGGAACAATTGCAACTAAAATCTTGTCTTTCTTGGGGAATAATGCTATGAAATATATGTTCCTTTTTAGCCTTATCAATATCCCCACACTTGAGCGTTGCTTGTCCTTAAGCAATACAGTCTTGAAATAAAAACATACTAGAATCACTTCTTTATTCTTCACACTTTATACATCAGTGATTTTGATACGCTGTTATAAACAATGATAGTAACGATAGAACCATGGTTAAAGGTGGTTGTGCCATCCACAGTTGCCTTGGGTTTAGGTCAACGACACTTGCAATCAAATAGCCGATTTACTTTCGGTTTCCAAAGCAAAGTGCACATTTGAAAGGCGATTTACAGTCCCACATGACTATAAAAATTTAGATCCTTAAGGAAATTGGATCTTTATGAAAACATTTGATCTTTTGAAAATTCATTCTAGATTTTACCCTAGATAAGTTTTCTGATTTGATCCACCATCGGTGTTGCAAAATATATTTGTGGATCAATATTTTGGCTAAAAACTTTTAGGCTCGTGTAATCCACTGCTATCCCGGTATCGGAAAGCACACATCCAGTTTACTTGTTCCGTATATTACCTTTCAGCAAACTACCGTCCGGTTGTAAAGGAAAGCGATGAACAAGAAACTGTTAAGGCAATGTCTAATGACATGCTTTTGGTTATGGTCTTTTAACGTGTCGGATGCTAGTACTATCCTTGGTAGAAGCAATAGTAAAGATCATCCTATGATTTTTCGGTCTGGCACAAGGTCCTATCTCCGACCATGCTATGCAACCACCGTTCTTACGGTTGACACCCGATTTGGTTCAGGTGACCTAATGAATTCTGATGAATTCTCAGGATTTTACGTTCAATGGTAATGAACGCATTGAAAATGGGTTTTCAGAAAACAAATCGGTTTGTATTTTTGATCAAAATATTTTCTCGTTCAAGCCCGAGTTTAGATATCATTGAATTCCATGAGTTTGAATTCTCAATCTTTAAGGTCAATCTCAAGGATTGAGTAATATCAGTCTTAAAAGCTGATTTTTAATCTTTTAAGGAGATTATCCTTTCTGGAGATCTGATTCATTAGTCTTATCAAGCTAATTTGCACGGTGCCCCCCCATTGTACGAGATAAATCCTTCTCATGGTTAGGATAAATCTGACCACATGGCGACCCTGTTTGATGCTGAGGTCCGTGGATTTCCTGCTGATTTTAGAGATGACTTTTCTAGATTTTTCGTCAACCTACAGCTGGTCTGGACGACAACTTCTTGACCTAAATCAAGAAGCGCGTGTCTTTTTCGGAAGACTTTACTTCCTTTTAATGATGGAATTGATTCATCGTGTAGATCCATCTCTTCTTTCAAAAGTATTACAATAAATCGGGTAAAACAGTTAATTTAGTCCAAAACAAAAACACCTGCAATAAACTTTACACAAACATGTGATAGATAGTTTTTAATTGAATAACTTGGTACATTCTCCCCACACTTAGTTTCTTTCTTTGCCTTTTTATTCTCCTTTATTCCATTTTAAATGAATTCAAGCATTTTAGGTTGTTTCTCAATTTATGTCCTTTCCGAGGTAACGATAATTTCGGCATTAACACCTAGTTTTCATCGTTCATAAATATGTATAAACATGATTTTGACTTCATTTAATTGAAAATTTTTCAAATTTTCACAAAATTTGGCAAATAAACCAAGTATAAACCCGAGAGAATTTATAACCCTTCCCCACACTTGAGATCATGCAATGCCCTCATTTGCATGAAATCAGACTATAATTATAAATTCATGAGGGTGATTAGTGTAAAAAAGTGATTAAAAATACCGAATTTGTAATTACAAAGCTCGTTGAATGATTGATGGCGCCTCATCGTTCATTCCTTCATTTGTTATATCACATTTGTTGTTTTGTGTCTTGTCGTCAAAATTAGTACCTTTTGCTGAACTTAATGACAGTCTTTGAAAGTGCGCTGTTTTACCCTATTTTGTACATAACATAGAACACAAACATATATATACATATTTTTGAAGTTTGGTATATAACCCCACGTTCAAAAATGTATAAAATCTAAAATCTTTTTAGCATACTTTAGATCAATAAAATTAAAAATAATGATAACAAAATTTGTCGCCCCGTCCTCGGGTAAAGCAATTTCGGCTCTATGACCTAGTCTTCAACTTACGACGAATTTTATAAATCATTTTTTTTCAACTTAATGAAATAAAGTAAATTTTTTTTTTAAAAACACACAAAACTTAAATTTAAAAAGCATATTAATTTCATATAAAACCTACAAAGCAAAAATTCAGAATGGAGGGAGAAAACTAGTTCTTTAGTGTCTGCTAGCGGAAAAGACCAATCGGATTCCATTCTCGGAACTACACGAGAACAGAACAACTAGGTAGCTGTGGTGTCGTAATTGTGATTAACTTCATCTTCAATTTCTCTTGGTCCATAATCAACTTGCATATCTGTGACTTTTTCTTTAAGCCATTGACTAGCTTCTCCAGTAATATCCACAATTTCAACTAGTTTCGCCTTTTCTTTAGGTGACAGATTGGATACTAACCAGTTACATAACTTAAAGTTCCCCTTACTTCTAGCATCAATAGCCCGTTTAAAAAGTTTCTTCATTGAACTGTTAATAACGGGGTCATTTAATTTCGTATCAATAACGGGGTTCTTTGTTATCATGTCATCATTAGGTGTTACTTCATTTTTCCCACACTTAGGCGTTTTATTATTATTAAGCACTACCGTTGGAGTTGGTAAAACAACATGGTTCTTACCAATCGTTTTTTCTGGTTCAACGGTCTTGGTTGGTGGAGATTTAGACTTTCGAATCATAAAGGTGATAGATTTTTCACCACTTTTAAGTGTCATTCTTCCATTTCCTACATCAAATAACGCCCCGGTGGACGCAAAGAATGGTCGACCTAAAATTAGAGGAATGTTTGGGTCCTCTTCTATGTCAATGACAATGAATTCGACTAGAAAGGTTAAATTGCCTACTTGAACGGGTAGGTTGTCAGCAATTCCAACTGGGTGCTTAATGGTTTGATCAAAGAGTCGAACACTCATATCCGTTGGACTTAACTCACCTACCCCTAATCTCTTATATAATGAAAGAGACATAACACTCACACTTGCACCTAAATCTGCTAGTGCATCATACATGACACAATCACTAAGTAGACAAGGAACAATAAATTCACCCGGATCACCTACCCTAGGTGGAGGTTTTGGTGGAACTGTATTCACCGGGTTTACTTCTACGGCTTTTGTTTCTTGTACTTTCTTATTCTTTTTCTTCTTCTTTCCAGAAGTATCACAATCTTTATTACTTATTACTTGCTCATACTCAACTCCTTTTCTTGGAAACGGGATGGGTGGTTTGTATGGTGTCACCACTGGCTTTACATACTCGGGTGGTGGTGGTGATGTAACTTCTTCATTATTACTCACATCTAAAACCTTCCCATCTTCTGGAGCTGGTTTTTCAGAATTTGTTGACACCATATTAACATTCTCTTTCCGAGGATTTACTTCAGTATTACTCGGTAGCTTTCCTTGTTCCCTCTCACTCATCATGCTAGCAAGAGTACCTACGTGTTTTTCTAGATTCAAAATGGAAGCTTGTTGAGTTCTTAATGACTGATCAAACCTCTCGTTCGTTTGGGTTTGAGTTTCAATAAATTGTGTTTGAGATTCAACTAGCTTGAATACCACGTCTTCCATATTTGACTTTTTCTCTTCAGTTTGTTGTTGTGGTTTATATAAGCCAGGTCTTTGTTGATTGAAAGTGTTGTTTTGAGTTGGTTGGTTATTCGGACCTTGTTGGTTATACCAGTTATTTTCGGGTCCTTTTGGATTGTAAAGAATGTTTTGATTTCGATTGAAGTTTAGCTTTGGCGGTTGATAATTATTTTGATAATTATTTCCCGGCCTTTGGTTCATATAGAAAACATTCTCTCGTTGTTCCATGGTTGGTTCAATGTGACAATCTTTCAATACGTGTGGTCCACCGCATAGCTCACAACTGATTCGTATTGCGTGAATATCTTTATTCATCTTTTCCATTCGTCTTTCGAAAGCATCTATTTTTGCGGAAACAGAATCAAAGTCATGGCTAGAATCAGCTCTAGCTGCTTTAGATGATCGAAAGATATCTTTTTCTTGGTGCCACTCATGTGAGTGGGATGCTGTGTTATCAATAATTTTGTAAGCTTCAGTTGCGGTTTTCTTCATAATGGAACCACCGGCTGTTATGTCGATGTCTTTTCGTGTAGCAACGTTGACACCTTGGTAGAATATTTGTACTATTTGATAAGTATCTAAACCGTGTTGAGGACATCCTCTCAACATCCTTCCGAATCTTGTCCATGCCTCATATAATGTTTCATTTGGCTTTTGCGCGAACGTAACAATTTCTCCTTGAAGTCTCACGGCTTTGGATGCCGGAAAGAATCGTTTAAGAAATTTTTCAACTAAAACATCCCGTGTGTCAATCGCCCCTTCAGGTAACGATTCTAACCAATCTTTGGCTTCTCCCTTTAAAGTCCAGGGAAACAACATGAGATAGATCTGCTCATCTTCTCGGATTTTGAATAGTGTACAAATTCTTTTAAACGTACGAAGGTGTTCGTTAGGATCTTCATTCGGTGCACCACTGAATTGGCATTGGTTAGTTACCATGTGTAGAATTTGTCCTTTGATTTCATAATCTGGCGCATTAACTTCTGGCTTAATAATGGCGTGACCTTGGCCCGTGCGTGTGGCTCTCATTCGATCTTCCATACTTAGAGGTTCCGTTACTTCCATAATTGAATTTGTTGAATACGAATCACTAGAGGATTCTGATTTAATGGTTTGTGGCTCAGGAGGAATAATTAGTGGTTCAGGATCTTGGAATTGTCCTTGAATATCCTCCGGGTTCTTAGTTGTGAAGTCGGGTTCAAAAGATGGATTGTCGGAAATTTGAGTTGGAGTTCTTGGTCGACTAGATGACGATTCTAAAGAAAAATCAACGGCGGCAATATTGGCTAGATGTCTTGATCGAGTTACAGGTGGTGAACGTATGACAGGTGGTGAACGTTTTGCTCGGTGCATTCACAGAATATCCTAATAGTTATAAAAATAAGAAAAACTTATATAAGTTGTCCAATTAATAGACTTTTCTGATTTTGCCCACGTTTCGAATAGCCAAAATATGCAGCAGGAAGCCAGGACCCTTTAAATCGGAAGCCCACAACTTGCCACTAACAAATCCAACTATTACTACGAACCAGAAAAATGTCAACGTCTATTAACTTAACCGCTTAAATAATTTTTCTTTCCGTTTGAAGAATTAGATAAGAAGTAAAGAAAATTCTATATCCTATAACTAGAGCGTCGAGAAATAAGAAAGAAAAAGATTGTGCGTCGAAAAGTGTCGAAAAATAAAAAGGTCGAAAAATAAGCGTCGAAAAATAAAAATAAGAAGGTAGCACGAAAAATGGCGTCGCAAAATTCTAAAGCACCTAAATCTTAGTCTAAGGAATAAGCACTTAACGGATTTTACGGCAAAGCCTAAAAATCTAGAAATAAAAAAAAATAACTACGCCAAAAATAAACTTAATACTAAAAGTTGCGACTATAATCTAAAAATCTAAAGGTAATAAAACTTTAAAAAAAAAATATATTATTATTTATTATTTTTTTTTTAAATTTTTTTTTTTTTAAAAACGATTTTTTTTTTTACAATTTTTTTTTTTTTTTAAAACGAATTTTTTTTTCTTAAAAAAAACGCTTTTTTTTTACAATTTTTTTTTTATAAAAAACGAATTTTTTTTTCTTTAAAAAAAACGTTTTTTTTTACACAAAATTTTTTTTTAACTCATTTACTATTCATGAATAGTAAATGAAAAGAAATTAATTAATTTACTATTCACATGAAAGCGACATTATAGAAATTATTAATTATAAGTTACATAATATACCCCTGAAGTATTTAATAAATACGACTTTTTTAAAATTTACGTATCAAATTTTGATTCTAAAATATTATTATATTATTATATTCTATTTCAATATTATTATATTATTATATTTTATTTCAATATTATTATATTATTATATTTTATTTCAATATTATTATATTTAAAAATATAGCGTTTTAGCGCTCCCCGGCAGCGGCGTCAAAAACTTGATGTTGTAGCGTGAGGGTACGAAATAGTATTAATTTTACTACGAAATACTGCAAAATATTACACAAGTTTTAATTATTTTACGGATGGATATACCTAAACCTTGCTACAACACTTATAGGCAGTGTACCTAATCGTAGAGTAGTGTAGTTTTTAGTAAGTCCGGTTCGTTCCACAGGGAGCTCGTGAAGTTTAACGCTATATTTTTATAAAACTATATTTTTACAAAAATATATAAATATAAGTAGTATTATTATTATTATAAAAGGGGGTTTTTACCGTTTAGTGACCGGTTTGTCGATTCTATATTTTAAGCGCAAAGATAAATGACGATAATTAAAGTGCGTAAAATAATGACAATAAATAAATTGACAGTAAATAAAATTGCGAGTAATAAAATGACAGTAAATAAAGATACGATGAGAAATACAATAAAAGAATTATGCTTATTTAAACTTCCGTAATCATGATGTTTGACGTGTTGATTTTAATTTATTACCATGGGTTAATTGTCCTTTGTCCTGGTTTATTTGATACGTCTATCTGGTTTTTGTCCATAATAGTCCATCGGTCATAAATATAAAGTGCAAGTATCCTCGTCAAATTACCCTTATACCCGAAGTCAAATATTCCAACTGATTAAGAATTTAAACTGTGACGCAGTTATCACTTCTGTCAACAATTACACCAGTTATCACTGTATGTAATCCACCCCTGTTTTAATTAGTTTATGAATATTAATTCATCCACTTGATCAGAATGAATAATCAATTACCCAACCCAATTGATTAATTAAATGATTATAACAGATTCCATATGAACGTCACTAAATAGGACAACCATAATCATTATTAATTATTAGGTTAATTAATTTGAAGATAGGTTCGACAGACTCCAATGAGTTGTCACTCAATTAGACAATACCCCCCATCTATTAATAGTCAATAGTCCAATTTCCACAAGTGTCGGTCTTTTGCCCAAACCTTAATTATGGTCCAAAGTTCAATAACCCCATCTTAATATTTTAGCCTAACATCACGATTACTTCGGCTCAAATAAGCATAATAATAACTTAGTTACGAGACATTAATTTAAAAAGGAAGAACATAACTTACAATGATTATTTATAGCGTAGCGTTACACGGACAGAGTTCCGACTTAAAACCCGTTAAACATTTGTTACACTACCCCAACATTATTATTAAACTTAAAATTAAAATTAATATTATAAATATAAATATATATGTTACAAAGAAAGAGAATTGAAAAGGTGTATCTAAATCATCGATTTAGATGGCCTTTTATAGGCAAATGATAAATTGAAATTTTCACTTATGACCCCTGAACTATGCTCAATTAACAACTTTTTAATATTTAATATTATTCTTATTATGAATTATTTAAATATTATATTATATTCTTGTGCATAGTTGACTTGTACTTTCAGATCCGTTGCGTTGAGCGTTGAAAGTTGGTTCATGTGTCGGTTCCGGATTTTCGAACGTCCTTTCGCACAATTTTATATCGTGTACTTTACGTTTTGTAACTTGTACTCTTGTCATTTTTAGACGTTCCTCATCAATAATTTGAACCTTTTTAATTGTATCTTGTACTTTTTAGCTTTTTGGACCTTTGCGTCTTCAATTCGTCGTTTTCGCCTTTTGTCTTCGCACTTATTAAATATAAACGAATATTACTTGAAAATGGAACAATTGCAACTAAAATCTTGTCTTTCTTGGGGAATAATGCTATGAAATATATGTTCCTTTTTAGCCTTATCAGTACGTTTTGAAGCTGTGTATAATACGGGTAAGAATACGACTAGAATTCTTGATGAAAGAAAAGAATGGGAAAGTAACTGTAACCATTTTCGTTAAGTATGAGTGTTTTGATATATGTCTTGAAGTCTTCGAAAAGTATTTTAATACATCTAAATACACTACATGTATATACATTTTAACTGAGTCGTTAAGTCATCGTTAGTCGTTACATGTAAGTGTTGTTTTGAAACCTTTAAGTTAACGATCTCAATTAATGTTGTTAACCCATTGTTTATTATATCTAATGAGATGTTAAATTATTATATTATCATGATATTATGATATATTAATATATCTTAATATGATATATATACATTTAAATGTCATTACAACGATAATCGTTACATATATGTCTCGTTTCGAAATCCTTAAGTTAGTAGTCTTGTTTATATGTATATAACTCATTGTTAATATACTTATGGAGATACTTACTTATCATAATCTCATGTTAACCATATGTATATCCATATATATATATATCGTCATGTCATTTTTACAAGTTTTAACGTTCGTGAATCGCCGGTCAACTTGGGTGGTCAATTGTCTATATGAAACATATTTCAATTAATCAAGTCTTAACAAGTTTGATTGCTTAACATGTTGGAAACATTTAATCATGTAAATATCAATCTCAATTAATATATATAAACATGAAAAAGTTCGGGTCACTACAGTACCTACCCGTTAAATAAATTTCGTCCCGAAATTTTAAGCTGTTGAAGGTGTTGACGAATCTTCTGGAAATAGATGTGGGTATTTCTTCTTCATCTAATCTTCACGCTCCCAGGTGAACTCGGGTCCTCTACGAGCATTCCATCGAACCTTAACAATTGGTATCTTGTTTTGCTTAAGTCTTTTAACCTCACGATCCATTATTTCGACGGGTTCTTCGATGAATTGGAGTTTTTCGTTGATTTAGATTTCATCTAACGGAATAGTGAGATCTTCTTTAGCAAAACATTTCTTCAAATTCGAGACGTGGAAAGTGTTATGTATAGCTGCGAGTTGTTGAGGTAACTCAAGTCGGTAAGCTACTGGTCCGACACGATCAATAATCTTGAATGGTCCAATATACCTTGGATTTAATTTCCCTCGTTTACCAAATCGAACAACGCCTTTCCAAGGTGCAACTTTAAGCATGACCATCTCTCCAATTTCAAATTCTATATCTTTTCTTTTAATGTCAGCGTAGCTCTTTTGTCGACTTTGGGCGGTTTTCAACCGTTGTTGAATTTGGATGATCTTCTCGGTAGTTTCTTGTATAATCTCCGGACCCGTAATCTGTCTATCCCCCTCTTCACTCCAACAAATCGGAGACCTGCACTTTCTACCATAAAGTGCTTCAAACGGCGCCATCTCAATGCTTGAATGGTAGCTGTTGTTGTAGGAAAATTCTGCTAACGGTAGATGTCGATCCCAACTGTTTCCGAAATCAATAACACATGCTCGTAGCATGTCTTCAAGCGTTTGTATCGTCCTTTCGCTCTGCCCATCAGTTTATGGATGATAGGCAGTACTCATGTCTAGACGAGTTCCTAATGCTTGCTGTAATGTCTGCCAGAATCTTGAAATAAATCTGCCATCCCTATCAGAGATAATAGAGATTGGTATTCCATGTCTGGAGAAGACTTCCTTCAAATACAGTCGTGCTAACTTCTCCATCTTGTCATCTTCTCTTATTGGCAGGAAGTGTGCTGATTTGGTGAGACGGTCAACTATTACCCAAATAGTATCAAAACCACTTGCAGTCCTTGGCAATTTAGTGATGAAATCCATGGTAATGTTTTCCCATTTCCATTCTGGAATTTCGGGTTGTTGAAGTAGACCTGATGGTTTCTGATGCTCAGCTTTGACCTTAGAACACGTCAAACATTCTCCTACGTATTTAGCAACATCGGCTTTCATACCTGGCCACCAAAAATGTTTCTTGAGATCCTTGTACATCTTCCCCGTTCCAGGATGTATTGAGTATCTGGTTTTATGAGCTTCTCTAAGTACCATTTCTCTCATATCTCCAAATTTTGGTACCCAAATCCTTTCAGCCCTATACCGGATTCCGTCTTCCCGAATATTAAGATGCTGCTCCGATCCTTTGGGTATTTCATCCTTTAAATTTCCTTCTTTTAAAACTCCTTGTTGCGCCTCCTTTATTTGAGTAGTAAGGTTATTATGAATCATTATATTCATAGATTTTACTCGAATGGGTTCTCTGTCCTTCCTGCTCAAGGCATCGGCTACCACATTTGGCTTCCCCGGGTGGTAACGAATCTCAAAGTCGTAATCATTCAACAATTCAATCCACCTACGCTGCCTCATATTCAGTTGTTTCTGATTAAATATGTGTTGAAGACTTTTGTGGTCGGTATATATAATACTTTTGACCCCATATAAGTAGTGCCTCCAAGTCTTTAATGCAAAAACAACCGCGCCTAATTCCAAATCATGCATCGTATAATTTTGCTCGTGAATCTTCAATTGTCTAGACGCATAAGCAATCACCTTCGTTCGTTGCATTAATACACAACCGAGACCTTGCTTTGATGCGTCACAATAAATCACAAAATCATCATTCCCTTCAGGCAATGACAATATAGGTGCCGTAGTTAGCTTTTTCTTCAATAACTGAAACGCTTTCTCTTGTTCATCCTTCCATTCAAATTTCTTCCCTTTATGCGTTAATGCAGTCAAGGGTTTTGCTATTCTGGAAAAGTCTTGGATGAACCTTCTGTAGTAACCAGCTAGTCCTAAAAACTGGCGTATATGTTTCGGAGTTTTCGGGGTTTCCCACTTTTCAACAGTTTCTATCTTTGCCGGATCTACCTTAATACCTTTTTTGTTCACTATGTGACCGAGGAATTGAACTTCTTCCAACCAAAATGCACACTTTGAAAATTTAGCGTACAATTCTTCCTTCCTCAATACTTCTAACACTTTTCTCAAATGTTCACCGTGTTCTTGGACATTCTTTGAGTAAATAAGTATGTCATCAATGAAAACAATGACAAACTTGTCAAGGTATGGTCCACACACTCGGTTCATAAGGTCCATGAACACAGCTGGTGCATTAGTTAAACCAAATGGCATGACCATAAACTCGTAATGACCGTAACGTGTTCTGAAAGCAGTCTTTGGAATATCATCTTCTTTCACCCGCATTTGATGATACCCGGAACGTAAGTCAATCTTTGAATAAACAGACGAGCCTTGTAGTTGATCAAATAAGTCATCGATTCTCGGTAGTGGGTAGCGGTTCTTGATGGTAAGTTTGTTCAACTCTCGGTAGTCGATACACAACCTGAATGTACCATCTTTCTTCTTGACAAATAAACCAGGAGCTCCCCACGGTGATGTGCTTGGTCGAATGAAACCACGCTCTAAAAGTTCTTGTAATTGGCCTTGCAGTTCTTTCATCTCGCTGGGTGCGAGTCTGTAAGGAGCACGAGCTATTGGTGCAGCTCCTGGTACAAGATCTATTTGAAATTCAACGGATCGATGTGGGGGTAATCTCGGTAATTCTTTCGGAAATACATCGGGAAATTCTTTTGCGACGGGAACATCATTGATGCTCTTTTCTTCAGTTTGTACTTTCTCGACGTGTGCTAGAACAGCATAGCAACCTTTTCTTATTAGTTTTTGTGCCTTCAAATTACTAATAAGATGTAGCTTCGTGTTGCCCTTTTCTCCGTACACCATTAAGGGTTTTCCTTTTTCTCGTATAATGCGAATTGCATTTTTGTAACAAACGATCTCTGCTTTCACTTCTTTCAACCAGTCCATACCGATTATCATATCAAAACTCCCTAACTCTACTGGTATCAAGTCAATCTTAAATGTTTCGCTAACCAGTTTAATTTCTTGATTCCGACATATATTATCTGCTGAAATTAATTTACCATTTGCTAATTCGAGTAAAAATTTACTATCCAAAGGCATCAATGGACAACTTAATTTAGCACAAAAATCTCTACTCATATAGCTTCTATCCGCACCCGAATCAAATAAAACGTAAGCAGATTTATTGTCAATAAGAAACGTACCCGTAACAAGCTCCGGGTCTTCCTGTGCCTCTGCCGCATTAATATTGAAAACTCTTCCGCGGCCTTGTCCATTCGTGTTCTCCTGGTTCGGGCAATTTCTAATAATGTGGCCCGATTTTCCACATTTATAACAAACTACATTGGCATAACTTGCTCCGACACTACTTGCTCCGCCATTACTCGTTCCGACACCATTTGTTCCTTTTGTTCTATTAACCCCTGGTCCGTAGACCTCACACTTCGCCGTGCTATGACCGTTTCTTTTACACTTGTTGCAAAATTTGGTGCAGAACCCCGAGTGATACTTTTCACACCTTTGGCATAGCTGCTTCTGATTGTTGTTGTTGTTGCGGTTATTATTGTTGTTGGGATGATTGTTGTAGTTGCTGTTGTTGTTGTTGTTGTTGTTGTTGTTGTTGTTGTTGTTGTTGTTGTTGGACCGTTTGTTGTAGTTGCGATTGATGTTGCGATTGCTGGGATAATTGTTGCGATTATTGTTGTAATTGCTGTTGTTGTTGTATTGGTGATTCTTATCACCGTTTTCCTCCCACTTTCTTTTGACTTGCTTCACATTGGTCTCTTCAGCAGTCTGTTCTTTAATTCTTTCTTCAATCTGGTTCACTAGTTTATGAGCCATTCTACATGCCTGTTGTATGGAGGCGGGCTCGTGTGAACTTATATCTTCTTGGATTCTTTCCGGTAATCCTTTCACAAACGCGTCGATCTTC
Organism: Rutidosis leptorrhynchoides; assembly: GCF_046630445.1. Lineage (NCBI taxonomy): Eukaryota > Viridiplantae > Streptophyta > Magnoliopsida > Asterales > Asteraceae > Rutidosis > Rutidosis leptorrhynchoides. The sequence continues at coordinate 317,966,463 of NC_092337.1, forward strand.
TCTTCCTCATCTTCGAATGCTCCCGGACACAATAGGCACAATTCTGTGAATCGTCTTTCGTACGTGGTAATATCAAATCCTTGGGTTCGTAACCCTCTAAGTTTTGTCTTGAGCTTATTGACCTCGGTTCTGCGACGGTACTTCTCGTTCATCAAGTGCTTGAATGCTGACCACGGTAGTGCGTACGCATCGTCTTGTCCCACTTGCTCTAGATAGGTATTCCACCATGTTAACGCAGAACCTGTGAAGGTATGCGTAGCGTACTTCACTTTGTCCTCTTCAGTACACTTACTTATGGCAAACACCGATTCGACCTTCTCGGTCCACCGTTTCAATCCGATCGGTCCTTCGGTTCCATCAAATTCCAAAGGTTTGCAGGCAGTGAATTCTTTGTAGGTGCATCCTACACGATTTCCTGTACTGCTAGATCCAAGGTTATTGTTGGTATGTAGCGCAGCCTGTACTGTGGCTATGTTTGAAGCTAGAAAAGTACGGAATTCCTCTTCATTCATATTCACGGTGTGTCGAGTAGTCGGTGCCATTTCCTTCAAAATAGTCAAATGGAACAAGTTAATCATACAGAATATTAAGAGTAGTTAATAGTATTTCGTAGCATAATATGAACTCATTTATAAAAGCTTTTTCTTCATATTAGCATTTTATAAGTTTAAATTCGGGTAGTACCTACCCGTTAAGTTCATACTTAGTAGCTAATATACAATTCAACTACTACAATTCTATATGAAAAACTGATTATAATAATATTTCGCGTTCAAACTTTTACACAATATTTTACAAACTTACAATACCGCTTATTTTACATATAGCATGAAATATAGCACACAATAAATTTGATACAAGATGGTTGTGAAGATAATTCTAGCTAGTACACAAGTCGTTCAGCAAAGGCAATAAAGACACATAATTCATACGTCCAGAAACAAGTCATGCATTCTGGTTTTACTAGGATTACTTCCCATCCTTGGTCTTGTGGAACATAACCGTTATGGCCGTTGATAAGACAGCGTGTTGTAACGTCGTCAAAGGGACGAGGGTTACGTAATGTCCAACAGTCCCGTAACAATCTAAAAACCTCATTTCTTACCCCAATTACCGACTCCGTCACTTGTGGGAACGTTTTGTTTAATAGTTGTAGCCCGATGTTCTTGTTCTCACTTTGGTGAGAAGCGAACATTACTAATCTGTAAGCATAACATGCTTCTTTATGTTGCATGTTAGCCGCTTTTTCTAAATCACGAAGTCCAATATTCGAATATATTGAGTCAAAATAATTTCTTAACCCAATGCGTAAAATAGCATTTGGGTTCCCCGCAATATATGCGTCAAAGTAAACACATCGTAACTTATGGATTTCCCAATGTGATATCCCCCATCTTTCGAACGAAAGCCTTTTATAAACCAAGGCATTCTTGGAACATTCTTCGAATGTCTTACAAACTGATCTCGCCTTAAATAGTTGTGCCGAAGAATTCTGACCGACTCTAGACAAGATTTCATCAATCATGTCTCCGGGTAGGTCTCTTAAAATATTGGGTTGTCTATCCATTTTGTGTTTTTATACTGTAAAATAGACAAGAGTTAGATTCATAAAAAAAAATACTTATTAATACAAGCAATTTTTACATATATCATAAAGCATAAGCACACTATATTACATATATTACACCACACGAATACAACTATCTTATTCCGACTCGCTTGTTTCTTCTTCTTCGGTTTTGGTTCGTTTTGCCAAGTTTCTAGGGATATATGATGTTCCCCTAATACGAGCCGTAATTTTCCACATTGGTTTAGAAAAACCTGGTGGTTTAGAGGTTCCCGGGTCATTGTTACAACTTAAGGACTTCGGGGGTTGACGATACATATAAAGTTCATCGGGGTTGGAATCAGATTTCTCTATTTTAATGCCCTTTCCCTTATTATTTTCTTTTTCCTTTTTAAATTCAGTTGGGGTAATTTCTATAACATCATCGGAATTCTCGTCGGAATCCGATTCATTGGAGAATTGGTAATCCTCCCAATATTTTGCTTCCTTGGCGGAAACACCATTGACCATAATTAATCTTGGTCGGTTGGTTGAGGATTTTCTTTTACTTAACCATTTTATTATTTCCCCCACCGGTTCTATTTCTTCATTCGGTTCCTCCTCTTCCGGTTCTGATTCTTCTTCCGGTTCCGACTCTTCTTCCGGTTCCTCTTCGGGAACTTGTGAATCAGTCCACGAATCATTCCAATTTACATTTGACTCTTCATTATTATTAGGTGAGTCAATGGGACTTGTTCTAGAGGTAGACATCTATCACATAATATCAAACGCGTTAAGAGATTAATATATCACATAATATTCACATGTTAAAAATATATAGTTTCCAACAAAATTTGTTAAGCAATCATTTTTCAAGTAAACACGGTCGAAGTCCAGACTCACTAATGCATCCTAACAAACTCGATAAGACACACTAATGCAAAATTCTGGTTCTCTAAGACCAACGCTCGGATACAAACTGAAATGTCCCGTTCTTATTGATTAAAAACGTTCCATATTAATTGATTTCGTTGCGAGGTTTTGATCTCTATATGAGACGTTTTTCAAAGACTGCATTCATTTTTAAAACAAACCATAACCTTTATTTTATAAATGAAGGTTTAAAAAGCTTTACGTAGATTATCAAATAATGATAATCTAAAATATCCTGTTTACACATGACCATTACATAATGGTTTACAATACAAATATGTTACATCGAAATCAGTTTCTTGAATGCAGTTTTTACACAATATCATACAAACATGGACTCCAAATCTTGTCCTTATTTTAGTATGCAACAGCGGAAGCTCTTAATATTCACCTGAGAATAAACATGCTTTAAACGTCAACAAAAATGTTGGTGAGTTATAGGTTTAACCTATATATATCAAATCGTAACAATAGACCACAAGATTTCATATTTCAATACACATCCCATACATAGAGATAAAAATCATTCATATGGTGAACACCTGGTAACCGACATTAACAAGATGCATATATAAGAATATCCCCATCATTCCGGGACACCCTTCGGATATGATATAAATTTCGAAGTACTAAAGCATCCGGTACTTTGGATGGGGTTTGTTAGGCCCAATAGATCTATCTTTAGGATTCGCGTCAATTAGGGTGTCTGTTCCCTAATTCTTAGATTACCAGACTTAATAAAAAGGGGCATATTCGATTTCGATAATTCAACCATAGAATGTAGTTTCACGTACTTGTGTCTATTTTGTAAATCATTTATAAAACATGCATGTATTCTCATCCCAAAAATATTAGATTTTAAAAGTGGGACTATAACTCACTTTCACAGATTTTTACTTCGTCGAGAAGTAAGACTTGGCCACTGTTGATTCACGAACCTATAACAATATATACATATATATTAAAGTATGTTCAAAATATATTTACAACACTTTTAATATATTTTTATGTTTTAAGTTTATTAAGTCAGCTGTCCTCGTTAGTAACCTACAACTAGTTGTCCACAGTTAGATGTACAGAAATAAATCGATAACTATTATCTTGAATCAATCCACAACCCAGTGTATACGTATCTCAGTATTGATCACAACTCAAACTATTGATCACAACTCAAACTATATATATTTTGGAATCAACCTCAACCCTGTATAGCTAACTCCAACATTCACATATAGAGTGTCTATGGTTGTTCCGAAATATATATAGATGTGTCGACATGATAGGTCGAAACATTGTATACGTGTCTATGGTATCTCAAGATTACATAATATACAATACAAGTTGATTAAGTTATGGTTGGAATAGATTTGTTACCAATTTTCACGTAGCTAAAATGAGAAAAATTATCCAATCTTGTTTTACCCATAACTTCTTCATTTTAAATCCGTTTTGAGTGAATCAAATTGCTATGGTTTCATATTGAACTCTATTTTATGAATCTAAACAGAAAAAGTATAGGTTTATAGTCGGAAAAATAAGTTACAAGTCGTTTTTGTAAAGGTAGTCATTTCAGTTGAAAGAACGACGTCTAGATGACCATTTTAGAAAACATACTTCCACTTTGAGTTTAACCATAATTTTTGGATATAGTTTCATGTTCATAATAAAAATAATTTTCTCAGAATAAGAACTTTTAAATCAAAGTTTATCATAGTTTTTAATTAACTAACCCAAAACAGCCTGCGGTGTTACTACGACGGCGTAAATTCGGTTTTACGGTGTTTTTCGTGTTTCCAGGTTTTAAATCATTAAGTTAGCATATCATATAGATATAGAACATGTGTTTAGTTAATTTTAAAAGTCAAGTTAGAAGGATTAACTTTTGTTTGCGAACAAGTTTAGAATTAACTAAACTATGTTCTAGTGATTACGAGTTTAAACCTTCGAATAAGATAGTTTTATATATATGAATCGAATGATGTTATGAACATCATTACTACCTCAAGTTTAGTAGGTAAACCTACTAGAAGTGATAAGAAATTATCTTGCTTCAAAGGATCTTGGATGGCTTGAAAGTTCTTGAAGTAGGATCATGACACAAAAACAAGTTCAAGTAAGATTTTTACTCGAATTAAGATAGTTTATAGTTATAGAAATTGAATCAAAGTTTGAATATGAATATTAACTTGAATAAGAAAGATAACCTACTGTATATAACAAAGGTTTCTTGATCTTAGATGATTACTTGGAATGGATTAGAAAGCTTGGAAGTAAATTAGTAAACTTGAAGGGATTTTTGAAGTGTTCTTGAAGTGTTCTTCCTATGATGATTATAGCTTGATTCTTGAAGTGATTTTTGATGAAGATGATGATTAACTACTGGAAAAATACGTTCATAATAGTGTGTGTGTGTTGAGAGAGAATTAGAAAGAGAATTGGAAGTGAAATGGAGTGAATGATGAGTGGTAATTGGTGAGTGGTGAGTGGGGTTAAAAGGAGTTCTAGTTAGTTGACTAGCTCATGGTAGAAGTTAAAATTGATTAGTCATACATGACATATTCAAGAGTGGAATCCCATGCTAGTTCCTATTGGTATATACCCATAGTAAGTACGTTTTGAAGCTGTGTATAATACGGGTAAGAAAACGACTAGAATTCTTGATGAAAGAAAAGAATGGGATAGTAACTGTAACCATTTTCGTTAAGTATGAGTGTTTTGATATATGTCTTGAAGTCTTCCAAAAGTATTTTAATACATCTAAATACACTACATGTATATACATTTTAACTGAGTCGTTAAGTCATCGTTAGTCGTTACATGTAAGTGTTGTTTTGAAACCTTTAAGTTAACGATCTCAATTAATGTTGTTAACCCATTGTTTATTATATCTAATGAGATGTTAAATTATTATATTATCATGATATTATGATATATTAATATATCTTAATATGATATATATACATTTAAATGTCGTTACAACGATAATCGTTACATATATGTCTCGTTTCGAAATCCTTAAGTTAGTAGTCTTGTTTATATGTATATAACTCATTGTTAATATACTTATGGAGATACTTACTTATCATAATCTCATGTTAACCATATGTATATCCATATATATATCGTCATGTCGTTTTTACAAGTTTTAACGTTCGTGAATCGTCGGTCAACTTGGGTGGTCAATTGTCTATATGAAACATATTTCAATTAATCAAGTCTTAACAAGTTTGATTGCTTAACATGTTGGAAACATTTAATCATGTAAATATCAATCTCAATTAATATATATAAACATGGAAAAGTTCGGGTCACTACAATATGAACGGGACATTTCAGTTGGTATCCGAGCGTTGGTCTTAGAGAACCAGAAATTTGCATTAGTGTGTCTTATCGAGTTTGTTAGGGTACATTAGTTAGTCTGGACTTCGACCGTGTTTTCTTTAAAAATGATTGCTTAACACTTTTGTTGGAAACTATATATTATTAACATGTAAATATTATGTGATATATTAACCTCTTAATGTGTTTGATATTGTGTGATAGATGTCTACCATTAGTACAAATCCCATAGATTCACCTAATAATAATGAAGAGTCGACAAATTCCCAAAGAGGAACCGGAAGAAGAGGAACCGGAAGAGGAGGAACCGGAAGAGGAGGAACCAGAAGAAGAGGAACCGGAAGAGGAGGAACTGGAAGAGGAGGAACCGGAAGAAGAAGAGGTTCCGGAGGAAGAAATATTGATACCTATAGTAAATCGATTAAGTAAAAGAAAATCCTCAACCAACAGACCAAAGTTAATAATGGTCAATGGTGTTTCCGCCGAGGAAGCAAAATATTGGGAAGATTACCAATTTTCCGATGAATCGGATCCCGATGAGGATTCCGATGATGTTATAGAAATTACCTCGACCCAATTTAATAAATCGAAAGAAAATAATAAGGGAAAAGGTATAAAAATAGAGAAACCCGATTCCAACCCCGATGAACTTTATATGTATCGGCAACATCCGTATTTCCTAAAATGTAACAATGACCCGGGAACCTCTAAACCACCAGGTTTTTCTAAACCATTGTGGAAAACGACGGCTCGTATTAGAGGAACACCATATATTCCTAGAAAATTAGGAAAACGAACCAAGTCCGAAGAAGAAGAAACCAGTGATTCAGATTAGAGGGTTGTAATCATGTTGTGTTTTATATGTACTGTAGTGTGCTTGTACTTTTATGTTCTATGTAAAAATTGCTTGTATTGTTTGTTAATTATCTTTTACGAATCTAATCCTTGTCTATTTTACAGTATAAAAACAAAATGGACGTTAAGGGTAGACAACCGAATATTTTAGAAGATCTACCAGAGGATATGATTGAGGAAATCTTGTCTAGAGTCGGTCAGAATTCATCAGCACAATTAATTATGGCAAAATTAACTTGTCAAACATTTGAAAGACTTTCCTGAAATGCCTTAGTTTATAAAAAGGCTTTCCTTTGATAGGTGGGGTATATCACATTGGGGAGACCGTAAGTTACGCCGTGTTTTCTTTAAAGCGTTAAATGCGGGGAACCCAAATGCAATTTTACGCTACGAGTTAAGAACCTATTTTGACTCAACATATCCCAACATAGGATTTCGTGAATTAGAAAGAGCTTCTAACATGCAACATAAAGAAGCATGTTATGCTTACGGGTTAGTGATGTTCGCTTCTTACCAAAGTGAGAAAAAGAACATCGGATTGCAGCTTTTAAATAAAACCTTCCCACAAGTGATGGATTCAGTAGTTGGGGTGAGAAACAAGGTTTTTAGATTATTACGGGGCTGTTGGACATTACGAAACCCTCATCCTTTTGACGACATTACAACATGCTGTCTAGTCAATGGTCATAATGGTTATTTTCCACAAGACCAAGGATGGGAAGTCGTCTTAGTAAAACCAGAATGCATGACTTATTTCTGGACTTATGAATTACGTGTCTTTATTTCCTTTGCTAAACAACTTGCGTATTAACTAGATTTATCTTCAAAACTATCATGTATCAAAGTGTAATATATTTCATGTTATATGTAATATAACGATGTTGTAAGTTTGAAGAATATTTATATGTGATATATTATTATAATCAGTTTTTCATATGGAATTGTAGTAGTTGAATTGTATATTAGCTACTAAGTATGAACTTAACGGGTAGGTAGTACCCGAATTTAAACTCATAAAACGCTAATATGAAGAAAAAGCTTTTATAAATGAGTTCATATTATGCTACGAAATACTATTGACTACTCTTAAAATTCTATATAATTAACTCAATTCTTTAGGGCTATTTTTGAAGGAAATTGCACCGGTGACTCGTCAGAATTTGAACATGAGCGAGGATGACTTCCGTGTTTTCCTTGCAGCAAACATAGCCGCAGTACAGGCTGCGATGCAAAATAACAATAACTCTGGATCTAGCAGTGGAACTAATTCCACAAGAAATCATGTAGGATGCTCCTACAAAGAATTCACTGCCTGTAAACCTTTGGAATTTGATGGAACCGAAGGACCAATTGGATTGAAACGGTGGACCGAGAAGGTCGAATCGGTGTTTTCCATAAGTAAGTGTACTGAAGAGGACAAAGTTAAGTATGCTACGCATACCTTCACAGGTACTGCGTTAACGTGGTGGAACACCTATCTTGAACAGGTAGGACAAAATGCTGCTTACGCACTACCATGGTCGGCATTCAAGCAATTGATGAACGAGCAGTACCGTCCTAGAAACGAAGTCAATAAGCTCAAGGTAGAACTTAGAGAGTTACGAACACATGGATTCGACATTAGCACATATGAACGACGATTCACAGAGTTGTGCCTATTATGTCCGGGAGCGTTCGAAGATGAAGAAGAGAAGATCGACGCATTTGTAAAAGGGTTACCAGTAAGGATTCAAGAGGGTGTGAGTTCACACGAGCCCGCTTCCATACAGAAGGCAAGTCGAATGGATCATAAACTCATAAATCAGATTGAGGGGAGAATTAAAGAACAGGCGGCCGAAGAAGCCAACACGAAACAACTCAAGAGGAAGTGGGAGGAAAACGGTGACAAGAGTCACCAGTACAACAACAATAACAATTACAACCACAACCGCAACAACAATTGCAACAATAACCGCAATCCTAACAATAACTACAACAAATGTCCCAACAACAACTATAACAACCGTTTCAACAATAATAACAATCCCAACAACAACCTCAATAACAACAAACAACAGAAACAACCATGCTTCAGGTGTGCAGAGTACTATCCGAATATGTTTTGCACAACAGTTTGCACCAAGTGTAAGAGAAGTGGTCATGGCGCGGCAAAATGTGAGATTTACAGACCAAAGAACAACAAAAATAAAGAAACAAATAAGGTCGGAACAAATAATGCCGACATAGTTTATTATAAATGTGGAAAACCGGGCCACATTATTAGAAATTTCCCAAACCAAGGGAATACTAATGGGCAAGGCCGCAGAAGAGTTTTCAATATTAATGCGGCAGAAGCGCAGGAAGACCCGGAGCTTGTTACTAGTACGTTTCTTATTGACAATACATCTGCTTATGTTTTATTTGATTCGGGTGTGGATAGAAGCTATATGAGTAGAGATTTTTTTGCTAAATTAAGTTGCCCATTGACGCCTTTGGATAGTAAATTTTTACTCGAATTAGCAAACGGTAAATTAATTTCATCAGATAATATATGTCGGGATAGAGAAATTAAACTGGGGGATGAAACGTTTAAAATTGATTTAATACCAGTTGAGTTAGGGAGTTTTGATGTAATAATTGCCATGGACTGGTTGAAAAAGGTGAGAGCAGAGGTCGTTCGTTACAAAAATGCGATTCGCATTATGCGTGAAAAGGGAAAACCTTTAATGGTGTACGGAGAAAAGAAAAATGAGAAATTAAATCTTATTAGTAGTTTGAAGGCACAAAAACTAATAAGAAAAGGTTGTTACGTCATTTTAGCACACATCAAGGAAGTTAAACCTGAAGAAAAGAACATCAGTGATGTTTCCGTCGCAAAAGAATTTCCCGATGTATTTCCGAAAGAATTACCGGGATTACCCCCACATCGATCCGTTGAATTTCAAATAGATCTTGTACCAGGAGCTGCACCAATAGCTCGTGCTCCATACAGACTCGCACCCAGCAAAATGAAAGAATTACAAAGTCAGTTACAAGAACTTTTAGAGTGTGGTTTCATTCGACCAAGTACATCACCATGGGGAGCTCCTGTTTTGTTTTTCAAGAAGAAGGATGGTACATTTAGGTTGTGTATCGACTACCGAGAGTTGAACAAACTTACCATCAAGAACCGCTACCCACTACCGAGAATCGACGACTTATTTGATCAACTACAAGGCTCGTCGGTTTATTCGAAGAATGATTTACGTTCTGGGTATCATCAAATGCGGGTGAAGGAGGATGATATTCCAAAGAATGCTTTTAGGACGCGTTACGGTCATTACGAGTTTATGGTTATGCCGTTTGGGTTGACCAACACACCAGTTGTGTTCATGGACCTCATGAACCGAGTGTGTGGACCATACCTTGACAAGTTTGTCATTGTTTTCATCGATGACATACTTATTTACTCAAAGAATGACCAAGAGCATGAAGAACGTTTGAGAAAAGTGCTAGAGTTGTTAAGGAAGGAAAAACTGTACGCTAAGTTTTCAAAGTGTGCATTTTGGTTAGAAGAAGTTCAATTTCTCGGTCACATAGTGAACAAAGAAGGTATTCAGGTGGATCCAGCAAAGATTGAAACCGTTAAAAAGTGGGAAACCCCGAAAACTCCGAAGCATATACGCCAATTTTTAGGACTGGCTGGTTACTACAGAAGGTTCATCCAAGACTTTTCTAGAATAGCAAAACTCTTGACTGCATTAACGCATAAAGGGAAGAAATTTGAATGGAAAGATGAACAAGAAAAAATGTTTCAATTGTTAAAGAAAAAGTTAACTACGGCACCAATATTGTCATTACCTGAAGGGAATGATGATTTTGTGATATATTGTGAAGCCTCAAAGCAAGGTCTCGGTTGTGTATTAATGCAACAAACGAAAGTAATTGCTTATGCGTCTAGATAATTGAAGATTCACGAGCAGAATTATACGACGCATGATTTGGAATTAGGCACGGTTGTTTTTGCATTAAAGACTTGGAGGCACTACTTATATGGGGTCAAAAGTATTATATATACTGCCCACAAAAGTCTTCAACACATATTTAATCAGAAACAACTGAATATGAGGCAGCGCAGGTGGATTGAATTGTTGAATGATTACGACTTTGAGATTCGTTACCACCCGGGGAAGGCAAATGTGGTAGCCGACGCCTTGAGCAGAAAGGACAGAGAACCCATTATAAAGACAAATAAAGGAGGCCCAACAAGGAGTTTTAAAAGAAGAAAATTTAAAGGATGAAATACCCAAAGGATTGGAGAAGCATCTTAATATTCAAGAAGACAGAACCCGGTATAGGGTTGAAAGAATTTGGGTACCAAAATTTAGAGATATGAGAGAAATGGTACTTAGAGTGTAGTGACCCGAACTTTTCCATGTTTATATATATTAATTGAGATTGATATTTACATGATTAAATGTTTCCAACATGTTAAGCAATCAAACTTGTTAAGACTTGATTAATTGAAATATGTTTCATATAGACAATTGACCACCCAAGTTGACCGGTGATTCACGAACGTTAAAACTTGTAAAAACTATATGATGACATATATATGGATATATATATATATTTAACATGATACTATGATAAGTAAACATATCATTAAGTATATTAACAATGAACTACATATGTAAAAACAAGACTACTAACTTAATGATTTTTAAACGAGACATATATGTAACGATTATCGTTATAAAGACATTTAATGTATATATATCATATTAAGAGATATTCATACATGATAATATCATGATAATATAATAATTTAAAATCTCAATTGATATTATAAACATTGGGTTAACAACATTTAACAAGATCGTTAACCTAAAAGTTTCAAAACAACACTTACATGTAACGACTAACGATGACTTAACGACTCAGTTAAAATGTATATACATGTAGTGTTTTAATATGTATTTATACACTTTTGAAAGACTTCAATACACTTATCAAAATACTTCTACTTAACAAAAATGCTTACAATTACATCCTCGTTCAGTTTCATCAACAATTCTACTCGTATGCACCCGTATTCGTACTCGTACAATACACAGCTTTTAGATGTATGTACTATTGGTATATACACTCCAATGATCAGCTCTTAGCAGCCCATGTGAGTCACCTAACACATGTGGGAACCATCATTTGGCAACTAGCATGAAATATCTCATAAAATTACAAAAATATGAGTAATCATTCATGACTTATTTACATGAAAACAAAATAACATATCCTTTATATCTAATCCATACACCAACGACCAAAAACACCTACAAACACTTTCATTCTTCAATTTTATTCATCTAATTGATCTCTCTCAAGTTCTATCTTCAAGTTCTAAGTGTTCTTCATAAATTCCAAAAGTTCTAGTTTCATAAAATCAAGAATACTTTCAAGTTTGCTAGCTCACTTCCAATCTTGTAAGGTGATCATCCAACCTCAAGAAATCTTTGTTTCTTACAGTAGGTTATCATTCTAATACAAGGTAATAATCATATTCAAACTTTGGTTCAATTTCTATAACTATAACAATCTTATTTTAAGTGATGATCTTACTTGAACTTGTTTTCGTGTCATGATTCTGCTTCAAGAACTTCGAGCCATCCAAGGATCCATTGAAGCTAGATCCATTTTTCTCTTTTCCAGTAGGTTTATCCAAGGAACTTAAGGTAGTAATGATGTTCAAAACATCATTCGATTCATACATATAAAGCTATCTTATTCGAAGGTTTAAACTTGTAATCACTAGAACATAGTTTAGTTAATTCTAAACTTGTTCGCAAACAAAAGTTAATCCTTCTAACTTGACTTTTAAAATAAACTAAACACATGTTCTAAATCTATATGATATGCTAACTTAATGATTTAAAACCTGGAAACACGAAAAACACCGTAAAACCGGATTTACGCCGTCGTAGTAACACCGCGGGCTGTTTTGGGTTAGTTAATTAAAAACTATGATAAACTTTGATTTAAAAGTTGTTATTCTGAGAAAATGATTTTTATTATGAACATGAAACTATATCCAAAAATTATGGTTAAACTCAAAGTGGAAGTATGTTTTCTAAAATGGTCATCTAGACGTCGTTCTTTCGACTGAAATGACTACCTTTACAAAAACGACTTGTAACTTATTTTTCCGACTATAAACCTATACTTTTTCTGTTTAGATTCATAAAATAGAGTTCAATATGAAACCATAGCAATTTGATTCACTCAAAACGGATTTAAAATGAAGAAGTTATGGGTAAAACAAGATTGGATAATTTTTCTCATTTTAGCTACGTGAAAATTGGTAACAAATCTATTCCAACCATAACTTAATCAACTTGTATTGTATATTATGTAATCTTGAGATACCATAGACACGTATACAATGTTTCGACCTATCATGTCGACACATCTATATATATTTCGGAACAACCATAGACACTCTATATGTGAATGTTGGAGTTAGCTATACAGGGTTGAGGTTGATTCCAAAATATATATAGTTTGAGTTGTGATCAATACTGAGATACGTATACACTGGGTCGTGGATTGATTCAAGATAATATTTATCGATTTATTTCTGTACATCTAACTGTGGACAACTAGTTGTAGGTTACTAACGAGGACAGCTGACTTAATAAACTTAAAACATCAAAATATATTAAAAGTGTTGTAAATATATTTTGAACATACTTTGATATATATGTATATATTGTTATAGGTTCGTGAATCAACCAGTGACCAAGTCTTACTTCCCGACGAAGTAAAAATCTGTGAAAGTGAGTTATAGTCCCACTTTTAAAATCTAATATTTTTGGGATGAGAATACATGCAGGTTTTAAAAATGATTTACAAAATAGACACAAGTACGTGAAACTACATTCTATGGTTGAATTATCGAAATCGAATATGCCCTTTTTTATTAAGTCTGGTAATCTAAGAATTAGGGAACAGACACCCTAATTGACGCGAATCCTAAAGATAGATCTATTGGGCCTAACAAACCCCATCCAAAGTACCGGATGCTTTAGTACTTCGAAATTTATATCATATCCGAAGGGTGTCCCGGAATGATGGGGATATTCTTATATATATGCATCTTGTTAATGTCGGTTACCAGGTGTTCATCATATGAATGATTTTTATCTCTATGTATGGGATGTGTATTGAAATATGAAATCTTGTGGTCTATTGTTACGATTTGATATATATAGGTTAAACCTATAACTCACCAACATTTTTGTTGACGTTTTAAGCATGTTTATTCTCAGGTGATTATTAAGAGCTTCCGCTGTCGCATACTTAAATAAGGACAAGATTTGGAGTCCATGCTTGTATGATATTGTGTAAAAACTGCATTCAAGAAACTTATTTTGTTGTAACATATTTGTATTGTAAACCATTATGTAATGGTCGTGTGTAAACAGGATATTTTAGATTATCATTATTTGATAATCTACGTAAAGCTTTTTAAACCTTTATTGATGAAATAAAGGTTATGGTTTGTTTAAAAATGAATGCAGTCTTTGAAAAACGTCTCATATAGAGGTCAAAACCTCGCAACGAAATCAATTAATATGGAACGTTTTTAATCAATAAGAACGGGACATTTCAGTTGGTATCCGAGCGTTGGTCTTAGAGAACCAGAATTTTTTATTAGTGTGTCTTATCGAGTTTGTTAGGATGCATTAGTGAGTCTGGACTTCGACCGTGTTTACTTGAAAAATGATTGCTTAACAAATTTTGTTGGAAACTATATATTTTTAACATGTGAATATTATGTGATATATTAATCTCTTAACGCGTTTGATATTATGTGATAGATGTCTACCTCTAGAACAAGTCCCATTGACTCACCTAATAATAATGAAGAGTCAAATGTAAATTGGAATGATTCGTGGACTGATTCACAAGTTCCCGAAGAGGAACCGGAAGAAGAGTCGGAACCGGAAGAAGAATCGGAACCGGAAGAAGAATCGGAACCGGAAGAAGAATCGGAACCGGATGAAGAAATAGAACCGGTGGGGGAAATAATAAAACGGTTAAGTAAAAGAAAATCCTCAATCAACCGACCAAGGTTAATTATGGTCAATGGTGTTTCCGCCAAGGAAGCAAAATATTGGGAGGATTACCAATTCTCCGATGAATCGGATTCCGACGAGAATTCCGATGATGTTATAGAAATTACCCCAACTGAATTTAAAAAGGCAAAAGAAAATAATAAGGGAAAGGGCATAAAAATATAGAAATCTAATTCCAACCCCGATGAACTTTATATGTATCGTCAACCCCCGAAGTCCTTAAGTTGTAACAATGACCCGGGAACCTCTAAACCACCAGGTTTTTCTAAACCAATGTGGATAACGACGGCTCGTATTAGGGGAAAATCATATATCCCTAGAAACTTGGCAAAACGAACCAAAACCGAAGAAGAAGAAACAAGCGAGTCGGAATAAGATAGTTGTATTCATGTGGTGTAATATATGTAATATAGTGTGCTTATGCTTTATGATATATGTAAAAATTGCTTGTATTAATAAGTATTTTTTTTTTTATGAATCTAACTCTTGTCTATTTTACAGTATAAAAACACAAAATGGATAGACAACCCAATATTTTAAGAGACCTACCCGGAGACATGATTGATGAAATCTTGTCTAGAGTCGGTCATAATTCTTCGGCACAACTATTTAAGGCGAGATCAGTTTGTAAGACATTCGAAGAACGTTCCAAGAATGCCTTGGTTTATAAAAGGCTTTCGTTCGAAAGATGGGGGATATCACATTGGGAAATCCATAAGTTACGATGTGTTTACTTTGACGCATATATTGCGGGGAACCCAAATGCTATTTTACGCAATGGGTTAAGAAATTATTTTGACTCAATATATCCGAATATTGGACTTCGTGATTTAGAAAAAGCGGCTAACATGCAACATAAAGAAGCATGTTATGCTTACGGATTAGTAATGTTCTCTTCTCACCAAAGTGAGAACAAGAACATCGGGCTACAACTATTAAACAAAACGTTTCCACAAGTGACAGAGTCGGTAATTGGGGTAAGAAATGAGGTTTTTAGATTGTTACGGGACTGTTGGACATTACGTAACCCTCGTCCCTTTGACGACGTTACAACACGCTGTCTTATCAACGGCCATAACGGTTATGTTCCACAAGACCAAGGATGGGAAGTAATCCTAGTAAAACCAGAATGCATGACTTGTTTCTGGACGTATGAATTACGTGTCTTTATTGCCTTTGCTGAACGACTTGTGTACTAGCTAGAATTATCTTTACAACCATCTTGTATCAAATTTATTGTGTGCTATATTTCATGCTATATGTAAAATAAGCGGTATTGTAAGTTTGTAAAATATTGTGTAAAAGTTTGAACGCGAAATATTATTATAATCAGTTTTTCATATAGAATTGTAGTAGTTGAATTGTATATTAGCTACTAAGTATGAACTTAACGGGTAGGTACTACCCGAATTTAAACTTATAAAATGCTAATATGAAGAAAAAGCTTTTATAAATGAGTTCATATTATGCTACGAAATACTATTAACTACTCTTAATATTCTGTATGATTAACTTGTTCCATTTGACTATTTTGAAGGAAATGGCACCGACTACTCGACACACCGTGAATATGAATGAAGAGGAATTCCGTACTTTTCTAGCTTCAAACATAGCCGCAGTACAGGCTGCGCTACATACCAACAATAACCTTGGATCTAGCAGTACAGGAAATCGTGTAGGATGCACCTATAAAGAATTCACTGCCTGCAAACCTTTGGAATTTGATGGAACCGAAGGACCGATCGGATTGAAACGGTGGACCGAGAAGGTCGAATCGGTGTTTGCCATAAGTAAGTGTACTGAAGAGGACAAAGTGAAGTACGCTACGCATACCTTCACAGGTTCTGCGTTAACATGGTGGAATACCTATCTAGAGCAAGTGGGACAAGACGATGCGTACGCACTACCGTGGTCAGCATTCAAGCACTTGATGAACGAGAAGTACCGTCCCAGAACCGAGGTCAATAAGCTCAAGACAGAACTTAGAGGGTTACGAACCCAAGGATTTGATATTACCACGTATGAAAGACGATTCACAGAATTGTGTCTATTATGTCCGGGAGCATTCGAAGATGAGGAAGAGAAGATCGACGCGTTTGTGAAAGGATTACCCGAAAGAATCCAAGAAGATATAAGTTCACACGAGCCCGCCTCCATACAACAGGCATGTAGAATGGCTCACAAACTAGTGAACCAGATTGAAGAAAGAATTAAAGAACAGACTGCTGAAGAGGCCAATGTGAAGCAAGTCAAAAGAAAGTGGGAGGAAAATGGTGATAAGAATCACCAATACAACAACAACAGCAATCGCAATAATTATCCCAACAATCGCAACATCAATCGCAACTACAACAAACGGCCCAACAACAACAACAACAACAACAACAACAACAACAACAACAACAACAACAACAGCAACAGCAACTACAACAATCATCCCAACAACAATAATAACCGCAACAACAACAACAATCAGAAGCAGCTATGCCAAAGGTGTGAAAAGTATCACTCGGGGTTCTGCACCAAATTTTGCAACAAGTGTAAAAGAAATGGTCATAGCGCGGCGAAGTGTGAGGTCTACGGACCAGGGGTTAATAGAACGAAAGGAACAAATGGTGTCGGAACGAGTAATGGCGGAGCAAGTAGTGTCGGAGCAAGCTATGCCAATGTAGTTTGTTATAAATGTGGAAAACCGGGCCACATTATTAGAAATTGCCCGAACCAGGAGAACACGAATGGACAAGGCCGCGGAAGAGTTTTCAATATTAATGCGGCAGAGGCACAGGAAGACCCGGAGCTTGTTACGGGTACGTTTCTTATTGACAATAAATCTGCTTACGTTTTATTTGATTCGGGTGCGGATAGAAGCTATATGAGTAGAGATTTTTGTGCTAAATTAAGTTGTCCATTAACGCCTTTGGATAGTAAATTTTTACTCGAATTAGCAAATGGTAAATTAATTTCAGCAGATAATATATGTCGGAATCGAGAAATTAAACTGGTTAGCGAAACATTTAAGATTGATTTGATACCAGTAGAGTTAGGGAGTTTTGATGTGATAATCGGTATGGACTGGTTGAAAGAAGTGAAAGCGGAGATCGTTTGTTACAAAAACGCAATTCGCATTATACGAGAAAAAGGAAAACCCTTAATGGTGTACGGAGAAAAGGGCAACACGAAGCTACATCTTATTAGTAATTTGAAGGCACAAAAACTAATAAGAAAAGGTTGCTATGCTGTTCTAGCACACGTCGAGAAAGTACAAACTGAAGAAAAGAGCATCAATGATGTTCCCGTCGCAAAAGAATTTCCTGATGTATTTCCGAAAGAATTACCGGGATTACCCCCACATCGATCCGTTGAATTTCAAATAGATCTTGTACCAGGAGCTGCACCAATAGCTCGTGCTCCTTACAGACTCGCACCCAGCGAGATGAAAGAACTACAAAGCCAATTACAAGAACTTTTAGAGCGTGGTTTCATTCGACCAAGCACATCACCGTGGGGAGCTCCTGTTTTGTTTGTCAAGAAGAAAGATGGTACATTTAGGTTGTGTATCGACTACCGAGAGTTGAACAAACTTACCATCAAGAACCGCTACCCACTACCGAGAATCGATGACTTATTTGATCAACTACAAGGCTCGTCTGTTTATTCAAAGATTGACTTACGTTCCGGGTATCATCAAATGCGGGTGAAAGAAGATGATATTCCAAAGACTGCTTTCAGAACACGTTACGGTCATTACGAGTTTATGGTCATGCCGTTTGGTTTAACTAATGCACCAGCTATGTTCATGGACCTTATGAACCGAGTGTGTGGACCATACCTTGACAAGTTTGTCATTGTTTTCATTGATGACATACTTATTTACTCAAAGAATGACCAAGAACACGGTGAACATTTGAGAAAGGTGTTAGAAGTATTGAGGAAGGAAGAATTGTACGCTAAGTTTTCAAAGTGTGCATTTTGGTTTGAAGAAGTTCAATTCCTCGGTCACATAGTGAACAAAGAAGGTATTAAGGTGGATCTGGCAAAGATAGAAACTGTTGAAAAGTGGGAAACCCCGAAAACTCCGAAACACATACGCCAGTTTTTAGGACTAGCTGGTTACTACAGAAGGTTCATCCAAGACTTTTCCAGAATAGCAAAACCCTTGACTGCATTAACGCATAAAGGGAAGAAATTTGAATGGAAGGATGAACAAGAGAAAGCGTTTCAGTTATTGAAGAAAAAGCTAACTACGGCACCTATATTGTCATTGCCTGAAGGGAATGATGATTTTGTGATTTATTGTGACGCATCAAAGCAAGGTCTCGGTTGTGTATTAATGCAACGAACGAAGGTGATTGCTTATGCATCTAGACAATTGAAGATTCACGAGCAAAATTATACGACGCATGATTTGGAATTAGGCGCGGTTGTTTTTGCATTAAAGACTTGGAGGCACTACTTATATGGGGTCAAAAGTATTATATATACCGACCACAAAAGTCTTCAACACATATTTAATCAGAAACAACTGAATATGAGGCAGCGTAGGTGGATTGAATTATTGAATGATTACGACTTTGAGATTCGTTACCACCCGGGGAAGGCAAATGTGGTAGCCGATGCCTTGAGCAGGAAGGACAGAGAACCCATTCGAGTAAAATCTATGAATATAATGATTCATAATAACCTTACTACTCAAATAAAGGAGGCGCAACAAGGAGTTTTAAAAGAGGGAAATTTAAAGGATGAAATACCCAAAGGATCGGAGAAGCATCTTAATATTCGGGAAGACGGAACCCGGTATAGGGCTGAAAGGATTTGGGTACCAAAATTTGGAGATATGAGAGAAATGGTACTTAGAGAAGCTCATAAAACCAGATACTCAATACATCCTGGAACGGGGAAGATGTACAAGGATCTCAAGAAACATTTTTGGTGGCCGGGTATGAAAGCCGATGTCTCTAAATACGTAGGAGAATGTTTGACGTGTTCTAAGGTCAAAGCTGAGCATCAGAAACCATCAGGTCTACTTCAACAACCCGAAATCCCGGAATGGAAATGGGAAAACATTACCATGGATTTCATCACTAAATTGCCAAGGACTGCAAGTGGTTTTGATACTATTTGGGTAATAGTTGATCGTCTAACCAAATCCGCACACTTCCTACCAATAAGAGAAGATGACAAGATGGAGAAGTTAGCACGACTGTATTTGAAGGAAGTCATCTCCAGACATGGAATACCAATCTCTATTATCTCTGATAGGGATGGCAGATTTATTTCAAGATTCTGGCAGACATTACAGCAAGCATTAGGAACTCGTCTAGACATGAGTACTGCCTATCATCCACAAACTGATGGGCAGAGCGAAAGGACGATACAAACGCTTGAAGACATGCTACGAGCATGTGTTATTGATTTCGGAAACAGTTGGGATCGACATCTACCGTTAGCAGAATTTTCCTACAACAACAGCTACCATTCAAGCATTGAGATGGCGCCGTTTGAAGCACTTTATGGTAGAAAGTGCAGGTCTCCGATTTGTTGGAGTGAGGTGGGGGATAGACAGATTACGGGTCCGGAGATTATATAAGAAACTACCGAGAAGATCATCCAAATTCAACAACGGTTGAAAACTGCCCAAAGTCGACAAAAGAGCTACGCTGACATTAAAAGAAAAGATATAGAATTTGAAATTGGAGAGTGATAATGCTAAAAACGAACATATATTTCATAGCATTATTCCTCAAGAAAGACAAGCTTTTAGTTGCAATTGTTCTATTTACAAGTGATATTCGTTTGTATAATAAAAGGTGATGACAAAAGACAGATTCGACGAATTGAAGACGCAAACGACCAAAAAGCTCAAAAGTACAAAAGACAATCAAAAAGGTTCCAATTATTGATAAGAAACGTCTCGAAATTACAAGAGTACAAGATTCAAAACGCAAAGTACAAGATATTAAATTGTACGCAAGGACGTTCGAAAATCCGGAACCGGGACCAGAGTCAACTCTTAACGCTCGACGCAACGGACTAAAAATTACAAGTTAACTATGTATATAAATATAATATAATATATAATTAATTATATTAATTATATATATATTATATATATATAATAAAAACCGTCGGCAGAGAAACTCCAAGGACTGAGCTGTAAAATTAACCTCCGCGACTCGCGGAGTTTGAAGGGGATTTTGCCGCGAGTCGCGGAGCCCCAAATTTCAACTCTGGCTATAAAGCAAACCGAATTCTGATCAAAATTTCATATTCTATTTTCTCTCTTCTCTATCTATACGATATATATATATATATAATTTATATTTTAATTTTAATTTTAATTATAATTCTAATAATAAGGGTATGTTAGCGAATGTTGTAAGGGTGTAAGTCGAAATTCTGTCCGTGTAACGCTACGCTATTTTTAATCATTGTAAGTTATGTTCAACCTTTTTATATTAATGTCTCGTAGCTAAGTTATTATTATGCTTATTTAAAACGAAGTAATCATGATGTTGGGCTAATTACTAAAATTGGGTAATTGGGCTTTGTACCATAATTGGGGTTTGGACAAAAGAACGACACTTGTGGAAATTAGACTATGGGCTATTAATGGGCTTTATATTTGTTTAACTAAATGAAAGTTTGTTAATGTTAATATAAAGATTTACAATTGAGCGTCCCTATAAATTACCATATACACTCAATCGGACACGATGGGCGGGGTATTTATATGTACGAATAATCGTTCATTTAACCGGACACGGGAATGGATTAATAGCCACTAGAATAATTAAAACAGGGGTGAAATTACATTCAAGGGTAATTGGTGTAATTGTTAACAAAGTAGTAAAACCTTGGTTTACACGCAGTCGATAACCTGGTGTATTCATTAAACAAAGTATTAAAACCTTGTTACAATTCGAATCCCCAATTAGTTGGAATATTTATCTTCGGGTATAATAATAATTTGACAAGGACACTTGCAATTTATATTTATGACTGATGGACTGTTATGGACAAAAACCAGACGGACATATTAAATAATCCAGGACAAAGGACAATTAACCCATGGGCATAAAACTAAAATCAACACGTCAAACACCATGATTACGGAAGTTTAAATAAGCATAATTCTTTTATTTCATATTTAATTTCCTTTATTTTATATTTAATTGCACTTCTAATTATCGCGCTGTTATTTAATCGCACTTTTAATTATCGTACTTTTTAATTATCGCAATTTTATTTTATCGCATTTTTATTATTCGCAATTTCATTATCGTTATTTACTTTACGCTTTAATTTAAGTCTTGTATTTATTTTATATTTTACATTAGGTTTTAACTGCGACTAAAGTCTTAAAATCGACAAACCGGTCATTAAACGGTAAAAACCCCCCTTTATAATAATAATATTACTTATATATATATTTGTATTTTTAATAAAGTAAACTAATATAGCGTTGAGCTTTGTTTAAAGATTTCCCTGTGGAACGAACCGGACTTACTAAAAACTACACTACTGTACGATTAGGTACACTGCCTATAAGTGTTGTAGCAAGGTTTAAGTATATCCATTCTATAAATAAATAAATATCTTGTGTAAAATTGTATCGTATTTAATAGTATTTTCCTAGTAAAATATAAACTATTTTATATACACCTCGTATGACATCAGAGAGATGGTCATGCTTAAAGTTGCACCTTGGAAAGGCGTTGTTCGATTTGGTAAACGAGGGAAATTAAATCCAAGGTATATTGGACCATTCAAGATTATTGATCGTGTCGGACCAGTAGCTTACTGACTTGAGTTACCTCAACAACTCGCGGCTGTTCATAACACTTTCCACGTCTCGAATTTGAAGAAATGTTTTGCTAAAGAAGATCTCACTATTCCGTTAGATGAAATCCAAATCAACGAAAAACTTCAATTCATCGAAGAACCCGTCGAAATAATGGATCGTGAGGTTAAAAGACTTAAGCAAAACAAGATACCAATTGTTAAGGTTCGATGGAATGCTCGTAGAGGACCCGAGTTCACCTGGGAGCGTGAAGATCAGATGAAGAAGAAATACCCGCATCTATTTCCAGAAGATTCATCAACACCTTCAACAGCTTAAAATTTCGGGACGAAATTTATTTAACGGGTAGGTACTGTAGTGACCCGAACTTTTTCATGTTTATATATATTAATTGAGATTGATATTTACATGATTAAATGTTTCCAACATGTTAAGCAATCAAACTTGTTAAGACTTGATTAATTGAAATATGTTTCATATAGACAATTGACCACCCAAGTTGACCGGTGATTCACGAACGTTAAAACTTGTAAAAACTATATGATGACATATATATGGATATATATATATAGTTAAAATGATACTATGATAAGTAAACATATCATTAAGTATATTAACAATGAACTACATATGTAAAAACAAGACTACTAACTTAATGATTTTTAAACGAGACATATATGTAACGATTATCGTTATAAAGACATTTAATGTATATATATCATATTAAGAGATATTCATACATGATAATATCATGATAATATAATAATTTAAAATCTCATTTGATATTATAAACATTGGGTTAACAACATTTAACAAGATCGTTAACCTAAAAGTTTCAAAACAACACTTACATGTAACGACTAACGATGACTTAACGACTCAGTTAAAATGTATATACATGTAGTGTTTTAATATGTATTTATACACTTTTGAAAGACTTCAATACACTTATCAAAATACTTCTACTTAACAAAAATGCTTACAATTACTTCCTCGTTCAGTTTCATCAACAATTCTACTCGTATGCACCCGTATTCGTACTCGTACAATACACAGCTTTTAGATGTATGTACTATTG
Organism: Rutidosis leptorrhynchoides; assembly: GCF_046630445.1. Lineage (NCBI taxonomy): Eukaryota > Viridiplantae > Streptophyta > Magnoliopsida > Asterales > Asteraceae > Rutidosis > Rutidosis leptorrhynchoides. The sequence goes on from NC_092337.1 coordinate 317,990,108, forward strand.
GTATATACACTCCAATGATCAGCTCTTAGCAGCCCATGTGAGTCACCTAACATATGTGGGAACCATCATTTGGCAACTAGCATGAAATATCTCATAAAATTACAAAAATATGAGTAATCATTCATGACTTATTTACATGAAAACAAAATAACATATCCTTTATATCTAATCCATACACCAACGACCAAAAACACCTACAAACACTTTCATTCTTCAATTTTCTTCATCTAATTGATCTCTCTCAAGTTCTATCTTCAAGTTCTAAGTGTTCTTCATAAATTCCAAAAGTTCTAGTTTCATAAAATCAAGAATACTTTCAAGTTTGCTAGCTCACTTCCAATCTTGTAAGGTGATCATCCAACCTCAAGAAATCTTTGTTTCTTACAGTAGGTTATCATTCTAATACAAGGTAATAATCATATTCAAACTTTGGTTCAATTTCTATAACTATAACAATCTTATTTTAAGTGATGATCTTACTTGAACTTGTTTTCGTGTCATGATTCTGCTTCAAGAACTTCGAGCCATCCAAGGATCCATTGAAGCTAGATCTATTTTTCTCTTTTCCAGTAGGTTTATCCAAGGAACTTAAGGTAGTAATGATGTTCATAACATCATTCGATTCATACATATAAAGCTATCTTATTCGAAGGTTTAAACTTGTAATCACTAGAACATAGTTTAGTTAATTCTAAACTTGTTCGCAAACAAAAGTTAATCCTTCTAACTTGACTTTTAAAATAAACTAAACACATGTTCTAAATCTATATGATATGCTAACTTAATGATTTAAAACCTGGAAACACGAAAAACACCGTAAAACCGGATTTACGCCGTCGTAGTAACACCGCGGGCTGTTTTGGGTTAGTTAATTAAAAACTATGATAAACTTTGATTTAAAAGTTGTTATTCTGGGAAAATTATTTTTATTATGAACATGAAACTATATCCAAAAATTATAGTTAAACTCAAAGTGGAAGTATGTTTTCTAAAATGGTCATCTAGACGTCGTTCTTTCGACTGAAATGACTACCTTTACAAAAATGACTTGTAACTTATTTTTCCGACTATAAACCTATACTTTTTCTGTTTAGATTCATAAAATAGAGTTCAATATGAAACCATAGCAATTTGATTCACTCAAAACGGATTTAAAATGAAGAAGTTATGGGTAAAACAAGATTGGATAATTTTTCTCATTTTAGCTACGTGAAAATTGGTAACAAATCTATTCCAACCATAACTTAATCAACTTGTATTGTATATTATGTAATCTTGAGATACCATAGACACGTATACAATGTTTCGACCTATCATGTCGACACATCTATATATATTTCGGAACAACCATAGACACTCTATATGTGAATGTTGGAGTTAGCTATACAGGGTTGAGGTTGATTCCAAAATATATATAGTTTGAGTTGTGATCAATACTGAGATACGTATACACTGGGTCGTGGATTGATTCAAGATAATATTTATCGATTTATTTCTGTACATCTAACTGTGGACAACTAGTTGTAGGTTACTAACGAGGACAGCTGACTTAATAAACTTAAAACATCAAAATATATTAAAAGTGTTGTAAATATATTTTGAACATACTTTGATATATATGTATATATTGTTATAGGTTCGTGAATCAACCAGTGACCAAGTCTTACTTCCCGACGAAGTAAAAATCTGTGAAAGTGAGTTATAGTCCCACTTTTAAAATCTAATATTTTTGGGATGAGAATACATGCAGGTTTTAAAAATGATTTACAAAATAGACACAAGTACGTGAAACTACATTCTATGGTTGAATTATCGAAATCGAATATGCCCTTTTTTATTAAGTCTGGTAATCTAAGAATTAGGGAACAGACACCCTAATTGACGCGAATCCTAAAGATAGATCTATTGGGCCTAACAAACCCCATCCAAAGTACCGGATGCTTTAGTACTTCGAAATTTATATCATATCCGAAGGGTGTCCCGGAATGATGGGGATATTCTTATATATATGCATCTTGTTAATGTCGGTTACCAGGTGTTCATCATATGAATGATTTTTATCTCTATGTATGGGATGTGTATTGAAATATGAAATCTTGTGGTCTATTGTTACGATTTGATATATATAGGTTAAACCTATAACTCACCAACATTTTTGTTGACGTTTTAAGCATGTTTATTCTCAGGTGATTATTAAGAGCTTCCGCTGTCGCATACTTAAATAAGGACAAGATTTGGAGTCCATGCTTGTATGATATTGTGTAAAAACTGCATTCAAGAAACTTATTTTGTTGTAACATATTTGTATTGTAAACCATTATGTAATGGTCGTGTGTAAACAGGATATTTTAGATTATCATTATTTGATAATCTACGTAAAGCTTTTTAAACCTTTATTGATGAAATAAAGGTTATGGTTTGTTTAAAAATGAATGCAGTCTTTGAAAAACGTCTCATATAGAGGTCAAAACCTCGCAACGAAATCAATTAATATGGAACGTTTTTAATCAATAAGAACGGGACATTTCATAGAGAAGCTCATAAAACCAGATACTCAATACATCCTGGAACGGGGAAGATGTACAAGGATCTCAAGAAACATTTTTGGTGACCGGGTATGAAAGCCGATGTTGCTAAATATGTAGGAGAATGTTTGACGTGTTCTAAGGTCAAAGATGAGCATCAGAAACCATCAGGTCTACTTCAACAACCCAAAATCCCGGAATGGAAATGGGAAAACATTACCATGGATTTCATCACTAAATTGCCAAGGACTGCAATTGGTTTTGATACTATTTGGGTAATAGTTGATCGTCTCACCAAATCAGCACACTTCCTGCCAATAAGAGAAGATGACTAGATGGAGAAGTTAGCACGACTGTATTTGAAGGAAGTCGTCTCCAGACATGGAATACCAATCTATATTATCTCTGATAGGGATGGAAGATTTATTTCAAGATTCTGGCAGACATTACAGCAAGCATTAGGAACTCGTCTAGACATGAGTACTGCTTATCATCCACCACCTGATGGGCAGAACGAAAGGACGATACAAACGCTTGAAGACATGCTGCGAGCATGTGTTATTGATTTCGGAAACAGTTGGGAACGACATCTACCGTTAGCAGAATTTTCCTACAACAACAGCTACCATTCAAGCATTGAGATGGCACCGTTTGAAGCACTTTATGGTAGGAAGTGCAGGTCTCCGATTTGTTGGAGTGAAGTGGGGTATAGACAGATTACGGGTTCGGAGATAATACAAGAAACTACCGAGAAGATCATCCAAATTCAACAACGGTTGAAAACCACCCAAAGTCGACAAAAGAGCTACGCTGACATTAAAAGAAAAGATATAGAATTTGAAATTGGAGATATGGTCATGCTTAAAGTTGCACCTTGGAAAGGAGTTGTTCGATTTGGTAAAAGAGGGAAATTAAATCCAAGGTATATTGGACCATTCAAGATTATTGATCGTGTCGGACTAGTAGCTTACCGACTTGAGTTACCTCAACAACTCGCGGCTGTACATAACACTTTCCACATCTCGAATTTGAAGAAATGTTTTTCTAAAGAAGATCTCACTATTCCGTTAGACGAAATCCAAATCAACGAAAAACTTCAATTCATCGAAGAACCCGTCGAAATAATGGACCGTGAGGTTAAAAGACTTAAGCAAAACAAGATACCAATTGTTAAGGTTCGATGGAATGCTCGTAGAGGACCCAAGTTCACCTGGGAACGAGAAGATAAGATGAAGAAGAAATACCCACACTTATTTCCAGAAGATATGTCAACACCTCCAACTGCTTAAAATTTCGGGACGAAATTTATTTAACGGGTAGATACTTTAGTGACCTGAACTTTTCCATGTTTATATATATTAAATGAAATTGTTATTTACATGATTAAGTGTTTCCAACATTTTAAGCAATCAAACTTGTAAAGACTTGATTAATTGAAATAGGTTTCATATAGACAATTGACCACCCAAGTTGACCGGTGATTCATGAACGTTAAAACTTGTAAAAACTATATGATGTCATATATATATATATATATATATATATATATATATATATATATATATATATATATATATATATATATATATATATAGTTAACATGGTATTATTATAAGTAAACATATCATTAAGTATATTAACAATGAACTACATATGTAAAAACAAGACTACTACCTTAAGGATTTCGAAACGAGGCATATATGTAACGATTATCGTTGTAACGACATTTAATTGTATATATATATATATATCATATTAAGATATATTAATACATCATAATATCATGATAATGTAATAATTTAATATCTCTTTAGATATAATAAACAATGGGTTAACAACATTTAACAAGATCGTTAACCTAAAGGTTTCAAAACAACACTTATATGTAACGACTAACGATGACTTAACGACCCAGTTAAAATGTATATACATGTAGTGTTTTAATATGTATTCATACACTTTTGAAAGACTTCAAGACACTTATCAAAGTACTTCTACTTAACAAAAATGCTTACAATTACATCCTCATTCATTTTCATCAACAATTCTACTCGTTTGCACTCGTATTCGTACTCGTACAATACCCAGCTTCTAAATGTATTTACTATTGGTATATACACTCCAATGATTAGCTCTTAGCAGCCCTTATGGGTCACTTAACATATGTGGGAACCATAATTTGGCAACTAGCATGAAATATCTCATAAAATTACAAAAATATTAGTAATCATTCATGACTTATTTACAAGTAAACAAAATTACACATCCTTTATATCTAATCCATATACCAACGACCAAAAACACCTACAAACACTTTCATTCTTCTATTTTCTTTATCTAATTGATCTCTCTAAAGTTCTATCTTCAAGTTCTAAGTGTTCTTCATAAATTCTATAAGTTCTAGTTTCATAAAATCAAGAATACTTTCAAGTTTGCTAGCTTACTTCCAATCTTGTAAAGTGATCATCCAACCTCAAGAAATCTTTCTTAATTACAGTAAGATATATTTCTAATACAAGGTAATACTCATATTTAAACTTTGATTCAATTTCTATAACTATAACAATCTTATTTCGAGTGGAAATCTTACATGAACTTGTTTTCGTGTCATTATTCTGCTTCAAGAACTTTCAAGCCATCCAAGGATCCTTTGAAGCTAGATCTATTTTTCTCATTTCCAGTAGGTTTACCTACTAAAATTAAGGTAGTAATGAGGTTCATAACATCATTCGATTCATACATATAAAACTATCTTATTCGAAGATTTAAACTTGTAATCACTAGAACATAGTTTAGTTAATTCTAAACTTGTTCACAAATAAAGTTAATCCTTCTAAATTGACTTTTAAAATTAACTAAACACATGTTCTATATCTATATGATATGCTAACTTAATGATTTAAAACCTGAAAACACGAAAAACACCGTAAAACCGGATATATGCCGTCCTAGTAACACCGCGGGCTGTTTTGGGTTAGTTAATTAAAAACTATGATAAAATTTGATTTAAAAGTTGTTATTCTGGGAAAATGATTTTTCTTATGAACATGAAACTATATCCAAAAATCATGGTTAAACTTAAAGTGAAAGTATGTTTTCCAAAATGGTCATCTAGACGTCGTTCTTTCGACTGAAATGACTACTTTTACAAAAATGATGTAAGACCCAAATATTTCACCGTACATATGCGTAAATATGATCTTTGAAGTGTGGGTGTTCGTTTCATAATTTAAAAAGAAGGCAGAATCTAGTCTGGGCGTTTGGCGCGCCGCGCCGTTTGTCTGTGACAAATTCCTTCTTTCTTTTAAATTCGATATTTTGAGGGCAATTTGGTAAATTCACAAAAGGCTGACTTTAAGGCCTTAGATCAGTTTATGGAGCCTCATTAACTCCATTTCCACCTACTTCAACCTCATCCATTCAATTCTAGAGAGAGAGTGATAACCTAGTGAGAGAAAACTCATTTTGGAGAAGAAGAAGGAGGATTCTTGCTTAAGCTCAAGTTATAAAGTTGTTCATCTACTTCCTAGCTACGTTTTGGTGGTAGTGGTATGCTTTAATCTTGATTTCTTGATTCAATTTTGTGTAAGGGTTAGAGTTAGGGTTTATGGTGAACTTAAAACCCACTTTGTTAGTAAAATGGGTGTTTTTGGTGAATTTGGGTTATGTTGACTCAAAGAGGACTAGTTAGGGTTTTTCAAGTATTAATTGTTGTTAATGAACCTTAAGTAGTTAGTAAATTGCTAGCACTCCTATATATATATATATATATATATATATATATATATATATATATATATATATATATATATATATATATATATATATATATATATATATATATATATATATATATATATATATATATATATATATATATATATATATATAAGTGGGCGTTGTGTGGGTTAATGGTTGACCCGAAATGGGTGTGTTGACCTTAAATTGGTCAAACGGGTCAAAATGGACCTAGGTTGGTTAATGTTTGTGATTAATGCATAAACTTAGTGTTAAAAGGTGTTTTAAGATCTAACTTGGCTAATGTTAGGGTTTTGGCGAAAGATGACCCAATTTTAGGGTTAAGTGTTCAAATGGGTCAAAATGACCTAGTAGTGGTGAGTGTTGCGGGTTTGACCAACTTGGATGGTTGATTGATTATATGTACTTTGTAATAGGTGCGTTACCTTGAAGATTCAAGCTTGGTTTATTGATTCACCGAAGGCGTAAGGTGAGTGGAATAAGTATACATGTACGTATATTGAAATGTCCCGTTCTTATTGACTAAAAACGTTCCATATTAATTGATTTCGTTGTGAGGTTTTGACCTCTATATGAGACGTTTTTCAAAGACTGCATTCATTTTTAAAACAAACCATAACCTTTATTTCATAGATAAAGGTTTTAAAAAGCTTTACGTAGATTATCAAATAATGATAATCTAAAATATCCTGTTTACACACGACCATTACATAATGGTTTACAATACAAATATGTTACAACAAAATAAGTTTCTTGAATGCAGTTTTTACACAATAACATACAAGCATGGACTCCAAATCTCGTCCTTATTTAAGTATGCGACAGCGGAAGCTCTTAATAATCACCTGAGAATAAACATGCTTAAAACGTCAACAAAAATGTTGGTGAGTTATAGGTTTAACCTATATATATCAAATCATAATAATAGACCACAAGATTTCATATTTCAATACACATCCCATACATAGAGATAAAAATCATTCATATGGTGAACACCTGGTAACCGACATTAACAAGATGCATATATAAGAATATCCCCATCATTCCGGGACACCCTTCGGATATGATATAAATTTCGAAGTACTAAAGCATCCGGTACTTTGGATGGGGTTTGTTAGGCCCAATAGATCTATCTTTAGGATTCGCGTCAATTAGGGTGTCTGTTCCCTAATTCATAGATTACCAGACTTAATAAAAAGGGGCATATTCGATTTCGATAATTCAACCATAGAATGTAGTTTCACGTACTTGTGTCTATTTTGTAAATCATTTATGAAACCTGCATGTATTCTCATCCCAAAAATATTAGATTTTAAAAGTGGGACTATAACTCACTTTCACAGATTTTTACTTCGTCGGGAAGTAAGACTTGGCCACTGGTTGATTCACGAACCTATAACAATATATACATATATATCAAAGTATGTTCAAAATATATTTACAACACTTTTAATATATTTTGATGTTTTAAGTTTATTAAGTCAGCTGTCCTCGTTAGTAACCTACAACTAGTTGTCCACAGTTAGATGTACAGAAATAAATCGATAAATATTATCTTGAATCAATCCACGACCCAGTGTATACGTATCTCAGTAATGATCACAACTCAAACTATATATATTTTGGAATCAACCTCAACCCTGTATAGCTAACTCCAACATTCACATATAGAGTGTCTATGGTTGTTCCGAAATATATATAGATGTGTCGACATGATAGGTCGAAACATTGTATACGTGTCTATGGTATCTCAAGATTACATAATATACAATACAAGTTGATTAAGTTATGGTTGGAATAGATTTGTTACCAATTTTCACTTAGCTAAAATGAGAAAAATTATCCAATCTTGTTTTACCCATAACTTCTTCATTTTAAATCCGTTTTGAGTGAATCAAATTGCTATGGTTTCATATTGAACTCTATTTTATGAATCTAAACAGAAAAGTATAGGTTTATAGTCGGAAAAATAAGTTACAAGTCGTTTTTGTAAAGGTAGTCATTTCAGTCGAAAGAACGACGTCTAGATGACCATTTTAGAAAACATACTTCCACTTTGAGTTTAATCATAATTTTTGGATATAGTTTCATGTTCATAATAAAAATCATTTTCTCAGAATAACAACTTTAAAATCAAAGTTTATCATAGTTTTTAATTAACTAACCCAAAACAGCCCGCGGTGTTACTACGACGGCGTAAATCCGGTTTTACGGTGTTTTTCGTGTTTCCAGGTTTTAAATCATTAAGTTAGCATATCATATAGATATAGAACATGTGTTTAGTTGATTTTAAAAGTCAAGTTAGAAGGATTAACTTTTGTTTGCGAACAAGTTTAGAATTAACTAAACTATGTTCTAGTGATTACAAGTTTAAACCTTCGAATAAGATAGCTTTATATGTATGAATCGAATGATGTTATGAACATCATTACTACCTTAAGTTCCTTGGATAAACCTACTGTAAAAGAGAAAAATGGATCTAGCTTCAATGGATCCTTGGATGGCTCGAAGTTCTTGAAGCAGAATCATGACACGAAAACAAGTTCAAATAAGATCATCACTTGAAATAAGATTGTTATAGTTATAGAAATTGAACCAAAGTTTGAATATAATTATTACCTTGTATTAGAATGATAACCTACTGTAAGAAACAAAGATTTCTTGAGGTTGGATGATCACCTTACAAGATTGGAAGTGAGCTAGCAAACTTGAAAGTATTCTTGATTTTATGAAACTAGAACTTTTGGAATTTATGAAGAACACTTAGAACTTGAAGATAGAACTTGAGAGAGATCAATTAGATGAAGAAAATTGAAGAATGAAAGTGTTTGTAGGTGTTTTTGGTCGTTGGTGTGTGGATTAGATATAAAGGATATGTAATTTTGTTTTCATGTAAATAAGTCATGAATGATTACTCATATTTTTGTAATTTTATGAGATATTTCATGCTAGTTGCCAAATGATGGTTCCCACATGTGTTAGGTGACTCACATGGGCTGCTAAGAGCTGATCATTGGAGTGTATATACCAATAGTACATACATCTAAAAGCTGTGTATTGTACGAGTACGAATACGGGTGCATACGAGTAGAATTGTTGATGAAACTGAACGAGGATGTAATTGTAAGCATTTTTGTTAAGTAGAAGTATTTTGATAAGTGTATTGAAGTCTTTCAAAAGTGTATAAATACATATTAAAACACTACATGTATATACATTTTAACTGAGTCGTTAAGTCATCGTTAGTCGTTACATGTAAGTGTTGTTTTGAAACCTTTAGGTTAACGATCTTGTTAATTGTTGTTAAACCAATGTTTATAATATCAAATGAGATTTTAAATTATTATATTATCATGATATTATCATGTATGAATATATCTTAATATGATATATATACATTAAATGTCTGTACAACGATAATCGTTACATATATGTCTCGTTTAAAAATCATTAAGTTAGTAGTCTTGTTTTTACATATGTAGTTCATTGTTAATATACTTAATGATATGTTTACTTATCATAGTATCATGTTAACTATATATATATATCCATATATATGTCATCATATAATTTTTACAAGTTTTAACGTTCGTGAATCACCTGTCAACTTGGGTGGTCAATTGTCTATATGAAACATATTTCAATTAATCAAGTCTTAACAAGTTTGATTGCTTAACATGTTGGAAACATTTAATCATGTAAATATCAATATCAATTAATATATATAAACATGGAAAAGTTCGGGTCACTACAGTACCTACCCGTTAAATAAATTTCGTCCCGAAATTTTAAGCTGTTGAAGGTGTTGACGAATCTTCTGGAAATAGATGCGGGTATTTCTTCTTCATCTGATCTTCACGCTCCCAGGTGAACTCGGGTCCTCTACGAGCATTCCGTCGAACCTTAACAATTGGTATCTTGTTTTGCTTAAGTCTTTTAACCTCACGATCCATTATTTCGACGGGTTCTTCGATGAATTGAAGTTTTTCGTTGATTTGGATTTCATCTAACGGAATAGTGAGATCTTCTTTAGCAAAACATTTCTTCAAATTCGAGACGTGGAAAGTGTTATGTACAGCCGCGAGTTGTTGAGGTAACTCAAGTCGGTAAGCTACTGGTCCGACACGATCAATAATCTTGAATGGTCCAATATACCTTGGATTTAATTTCCCTCGTTTACCAAATCGAACAACGCCTTTCCAAGGTGCAACTTTAAGTATGACCATCTCTCCAATTTCAAATTCTATATCTTTTCTTTTAATGTCAGCGTAGCTCTTTTGTCGACTTTGGGCGGTTTTCAACCATTGTTGAATTTGGATGATCTTCTCGGTAGTTTCTTGTATAATCTCCGGACCCGTAATCTGTCTATCCCCCACTTCACTCCAACAAATCGGAGACCTGCACTTTCTACCATAAAGTGCTTCAAACGGCGCCATCTCAATGCTTGAATGGTAGCTGTTGTTGTAGGAAAATTCTGCTAACGGTAGATGTCGATCCCAACTGTTTCCGAAATCAATAACACATGCTCGTAGCATGTCTTCAAGCGTTTGTATCGTCCTTTCGCTCTGCCCATCAGTTTGTGGATGATAGGCAGTACTCATGTCTAGACGAGTTCCTAATGCTTGCTGTAATGTCTGCCAGAATCTTGAAATAAATCTGCCATCCCTATCAGAGATAATAGAGATTGGTATTCCATGTCTGGAGACGACTTCCTTCAAATACAGTTGTGCTAACTTCTCCATCTTGTCATCTTCTCTTATTGGCAGGAAGTGTGCTGATTTGGTGAGACGATCAACTATTACCCAAATAGTATCAAAACCACTTGCAGTCCTTGGCAATTTAGTGATGAAATCCATGGTAATGTTTTCCCATTTCCATTCCGGGATTTCGGGTTGTTGAAGTAGACCTGATGGTTTCTGATGCTCAGCTTTGACCTTAGAACACGTCAAACATTCTCCTATGTATTTAGCAACATCGGCTTTCATACCCGGCCACCAAAAATGTTTCTTGAGATCCTTGTACATCTTCCCCATTCCAGGATGTATTGAGTATCTGGTTTTATGAGCTTCTCTAAGTACCATTTCTCTCATATCTCCAAATTTTGGTACCCAAATCCTTTCAGCCCTATACCGGGTTCCGTCTTCCCGAATATTAAGATGCTTCTCCGATCCTTTGGGTATTTCATCCTTTAAATTTCCCTCTTTTAAAACTCCTTGTTGCGCCTCCTTTATTTGAGTAGTAAGGTTATTATGAATCATTATATTCATAGATTTTACTCGAATGGGTTCTCTGTCCTTCCTGCTCAAGGCATCGGCTACCACATTTGCCTTCCCCGGGTGGTAATGAATCTCAAAGTCGTAATCATTCAATAATTCAATCCACCTACGCTGCCTCATATTCAGTTGTTTCTGATTAAATATGTGTTGAAGACTTTTGTGGTCGGTATATATAATACTTTTGACCCCATATAAGTAGTGCCTCCAAGTCTTTAATGCAAAAACAACCGCGTCTAATTCCAAATCATGCGTCGTATAATTTTGTTCGTGAATCTTCAATTGTCTAGACGCATAAGCAATCACCTTCGTTCGTTGCATTAATACACAACCGAGACCTTGCTTTGATGCATCACAATAAATCACAAAATCATCATTCCCTTCAGGCAATGACAATATAGGTGCTGTAGTTAGCTTTTTCTTCAATAACTGAAACAATTTCTCTTGTTCATCATTCCATTCAAATTTCTTCCCTTTATGCGTTAATGCAGTCAAGGGTTTTGCTATTCTGGAAAAGTCTTGGATGAACCTTCTGTAGTAACCAGCTAGTCCTAAAAACTGGCGAATGTGTTTCGAAGTTTTCGGGGTTTCCCACTTTTCAACAATTTCTATCTTTGCCGGATCCACCTTAATACCTTCTTTGTTCACTATGTGATCGAAGAATTGAAGTTCTTCCAACCAAAATGCACACTTTGAAAACTTAGCGTACAATTCTTCCTTCCTCAATACTTCTAACACCTTTCTCAAATGTTCACCGTGTTCTTGGTCATTCTTTGAGTAAATAAGTATGTCATCAATGAAAACAATGACAAACTTGTCAAGGTATGGTCCACACACTCGGTTCATAAGGTCCATGAACACAGCTGGTGCATTAGTTAAACCAAATGGCATGACCATAAACTCGTAATGACCGTAACATGTTCTGAAAGCAGTCTTTGGAATATCATCTTCTTTCACCCGCATTTGATGATACCCGGAACGTAAGTCAATCTTTGAATAAACAGACGAGCCTTGTAGTTGATCAAATAAGTCGTCGATTCTCGGTAGTGGGTAGCGGTTCTTGATGGTAAGTTTGTTCAACTCTCGGTAGTCGATACACAACCTGAATGTACCATCTTTCTTCTTGACAAACAAAACAGGAGCTCCCCACGGTGATGTGCTTGGTCGAATGAAACCACGCTCTAAAAGTTCTTGTAATTGGCTTTGCAGTTCTTTCATCTCGCTGGGTGCGAGTCTGTAAGGAGCACGAGCTATTGGTGTAGCTCCTGGTACAATATCTATTTGAAATTCAATGGATCGATGTGGGGGTAATCCCGGTAATTCTTTCGGAAATACATCAGGAAATTCTTTTGCGACGGGAACATCATTGATGCTCTTTTCTTCAGTTTGTACTTTCTCGACGTGTGCTAGAACAGCATAGCAACCTTTTCTTATTAGTTTTTGTGCTTTCAAATTACTAATAAGATGTAGCTTCGTGTTGCCCTTTTCTCCGTACACCATTAAGGGTTTTCCTTTTTCTCGTATAATGCGAATTGCATTTTTGTAACAAACGATCTCCGCTTTCACTTCTTTCAACCAGTCCATACCGATTATCACATCAAAACTCCCTAACTCTACTGGTATCAAATCAATCTTAAATGTTTCGCTAACCAGTTTAATTTCTCGATTCCGACATATATTATCTGCTGAAATTAATTTACCATTTGCTAATTCGAGTAAAAATTTACTATCCAAAGGCGTCAATGGACAACTTAATTTAGCACAAAAATCTCTACTCATATAGCTTCTATCCGCACCCGAATCAAATAAAACGTAAGCAGATTTATTGTCAATAAGAAACGTACCTGTAACAAGCTCCGGGTCTTCCTGTGCCTCTACCGCATTAATATTGAAAACTCTTCCACGGCCTTGTCCATTCGTGTTCTCCTGGTTCGGGCAATTTCTAATAATGTGGCCCGGTTTTCCACATTTATAACAAACTACATTGGCATAACTTGCTCCAACACTACTTGCTCCGCCATTACTCGTTCCGACACCATTTGTTCCTTTCGTTCTATTAACCCCTGGTCCGTAGACCTCACACTTCGCCACGCTATGACCATTTCTTTTACACTTGTTGCAAAATTTGGTGCAGAATCCCGAGTGATTCTTTTCACACCTTTGGCATAGCTGCTTCTGATTGTTGTTGTTGTTGCGGTTATTATTGTTGTTGGGATGATTGTTGTAGTTGCTGTTGTTGTTGTTGTTGTTGGGCCGTTTGTTGTAGTTGCGATTGATGTTGCGATTGTTGGGATAATTGTTGCGATTATTGTTGTAATTGCTGTTGTTGTTGTATTGGTGATTCTTATCACCGTTTTCCTCCCACTTTCTTTTGACTTGCTTCACATTGGCCTCTTCAGCAGTCTGTTCTTTAATTCTTTCTTCAATTTGGTTCACGAGTTTGTGAGCCATTCTACATGCCTGTTGTATGGAGGCGGGCTCGTGTGAACTTATATCTTCTTGGATTCTTTCCGGTAATCCTTTCACAAACGCGTCGATCTTCTCTTCCTCATCTTCGAATGCTCCCGGACACAATAGGCACAATTCTGTGAATCGTCTTTCGTACGTGGTAATATCAAATCCTTGGGTTCGTAACCCTCTAAGTTCTGTCTTGAGCTTATTGACCTCGGTTCTGGGACGGTACTTCTCGTTCATCAAGTGCTTGAATGCTGACCACGGTAGTGCGTACGCATCGTCTTGTCCCACTTGCTCTAGATAGGTATTCCACCATGTTAACGCAGAACCTGTGAAGGTATGCGTAGCGTACTTTACTTTGTCCTCTTCAGTACACTTACTTATGGCAAACACCGATTCGACCTTCTCGGTCCACCGTTTCAATCCGATCGGTCCTTCGGTTCCATCAAATTCCAAAGGTTTGCAGGCAGTGAATTCTTTGTAGGTGCATCCTACACGATTTCCTGTACTGCTAGATCCAAGGTTATTGTTGGTATGTAGCGCAGCCTGTACTGCGGCTATGTTTGAAGCTAGAAAAGTACGGAATTCCTCTTCATTCATATTCACGGTGTGTCGAGTAGTCGGTGCCATTTCCTTCAAAATAGTTAAATGGAACAAGTTAATCATACAGAATATTAAGAGTAGTTAATAGTATTTCGTAGCATAATATGAACTCATTTATAAAAGCTTTTTCTTCATATTAGCGTTTTATAAGTTTAAATTCGGGTAGTACCTACTGTAACGACCCAGAAATTTCCGACCAAATTTAAACCTTAAACTCTATATGTTTCCGACACGATAAGCAAAAACCTTGATGTTGAGTCTAGAAAGTCTGAAATCTAAATCTGGAAGATTAGTTACCCTTTTGACCAAGCCTGACGATTCACGAATGATTATGTGTATATGTGTTATATGATTATTTATAGTTAACGATAACAAAAGTATTAGATACGTAATAGGTTTTGAAATAAGATTATTATATTGGCAAGAGTAAAAGATAATATGTTTAATAAATATCTGAAACCATTTTTGTCAAATTATTTAAGAATCATTTTAATAAGATTAAACGTTTTAACGTTATTTTAAAAGTCATAACTTTTCTAGAAACCTTTTGTTAAACGATAAATGTAACGGTCCGTGATTTTTATAAAAATAAATATTTAATTAAAACGTGTTTATTAAATATATATTTATGTATTTTACAAAATGATTAAATATAGTCTTTAACTAAATATAAAACGTTTTGTATTTAAAAACACTTAGTTAAACAACGAACACATTTTTTTTCGATATAATATAATTTGATTATAAAATATTTTTATGGATTTTCAATAATATAAAAATAAAAATAAAGATAATATAAAGATTTTTAATGACACCAAAAGACTACAACATTTCATCACATGATTGTAAGTTAAAACATTGTAAATCACTAAACCTGCGCACTTGCACGAGAAAAATCATAACTAATTCATTCGGACTCGAAAAAGGGTGATCTTGGTGTCCAAACGACCGTAACTCAAAAATCTACAACTTTTGTGACTATACCTTACACGAATCGTGTACCCATCTACACGAAACGTGTAATGTTTTGCCGACATAAAGTGGGTAGGTGACGAAAATTTCTTTAAAAGGCCTTCTAGGTACCAGTTATTTCATTTCATCGCACAACACACACATATACATTTATATTACTCCGTAGTATTACTTATAATTATAATTATTATTAATTTTAAAAATTAATTAATCTTATTATTATTAATAATAAGATTAAGATCAAGATTAATAATGTTAATTTTACGATTAGGAGTGCTATTAATGTTAAAAATACCCAAAATATTATGACGGGGCTCTGCCCAAGTGTTCCAAAACTGGTTTCATGAATGGGATAGAATTAAGGAGATTATGGGTTATAGCTATGGAGGTTATGGGTAATGATCAGGGGTTTTGCTCGTGAAACAAACTAGTGTTTGTCAACTTCGTTGTGTCTAAATACTATCCTGCAATATTGAATCTCAATATTGATACGTGAGCACTCTAAACTTGACTTTTATTTACTTTTAGTGTATCCCTGACTAGTGCTCGAGAAATTAGGATCGTGCATGTTATTTTATTTATTTTTGACAAAATATGTTTTAGGATAGAATCTGAGTAAGATACTCATGCGGTTAAGATAAGCTATATGATATATATGTTTTTGGAAAGGTGGCGAAAAACTATAAACTTTTCATTTAGATGTCGAATGGATTCGACGGATGAATTTGATGATATAGTCAATTGAATTTTGTGTAAATTATTGAAAATGAATATTTTTACTACGACCTCATTAAAATCATTGTTAAAAAAAAATATTGATTGTTATAATTATTATTATCAAAATATTATTATCATGATTTTTATCAACAGTTAAAATATATATATTTTTTTATCAAAAACTATTAAAATATTATTTTTAAAACTATCAAAATATTATTTTGATCATTAAATTATTATTTTGATCATTATTATTAAAACTATCAATTTATTATTTTTAACATTAAAATTTTGATGTAAATATTATAAAACATCATTTTATATATATATAAAGTATTAGTAATGAATTATAGCATTAATTACTTTAATAAGTTTTATAAAAATATTTTAAACAACAATATTTAATTATATTTAATCGTGTATAAATTCTTTGAAAATATTATTATAAAGTATTAACTTATCATTTTAGTATATATTTTTATGTAAAGTTTTATTTATTAATAAGTGAATTATATTATAATTTACTCTAATAAATTTTGTAAAAATATTTAAGAATATAAAATGACAATATTTAACTAAAAATAATTATGTATAAATTTTGGAAATCTTTTTGAGTCAAATGAATTTCTGTTAACTTTTACATATTAGTCTCGAGCATTAGGATTGTGGTACACTATAAATTAACTTCACTTGTTAAATAGATATTAACCGATATAAAAATATATAATTAGGTTCGTGAATCGAAGGCCAACCTTATAAGTTATCAATGGTGTTATATGTATTTTTACTACAAAATACATTAGGTGAGTATATAGATCCCTTTTAAACTCTAAATATTTTTGGGCTGAGAATACATGCGCTGCTTTTATAAATGATTTACGTTATGGACACAAGTAACTGAAAAATATATTCTACGTTGAGTTGTACCACTGGCATACTTCCCTGTAGCTTGGTAACTATTATTTACAGCGGTATTGTAAACGCGAATCCTGTTGATAGATCTATCGGGCCTGACAACCCCAACCGGACTGGACGACCAGTATTCAACGGTTGCACAGTACTTCGTTTTTGTGACTACACTTGGTACGGTGTAGTAAGATTTCATATTAAAGGGAATATGCGACGTGATTAAATATTAAGTATGGTTACCAAGTGCTCAACCACTTAGAATATTTTTATTAAATGATTATATACGAAATCTTGTGGTCCATTGTTATAACGCTGCTAGCATCAAACCTATATATCTCACCAACTTTATGTTGACGTTTTAAAGCATGTTATTCTCAGGTACGAATTAAGACTTCCGCTGTGCTTTAGCTCGTATTAAGGATACTAGATGGGACCAAATTAAGCTATGATACAAGAACGTTGCATTCGAGTCATTGAAGATTATTAAAGACTATCATTAAGTAAAAGACAGATTAGGTCATTTGGATATTGTGAAATGATAGACGATCATATCAATTTTTGATGTAAAGATAGATTGCCTTTTAAGAATAAATGCAACGTTTGTAAAATGTATCATATAGAGGTCAAGTACCTCGCTATGTTATCAACTATTATAATTCGTTTATAATCAATATGGACGTTGTCCGGATGGATTAGTTCGGGTTATTAGAGTTGGTATCAGAGCGTTGGTCTTAGCGAACCAGGCATTGCATTAGTGTGTCTAACTGGTAGTTGTTAGGATACATTAGTGAGTATGGACTTTGACCGTGTCTGCCTGTCAAAAGTTTTGCTTATCATTCCTAGTCGGAAATCATCTGCCTATCATCCTTAGGAAATAGCCTGCTTATCATTCATAAGTCTAGACACGTCTTATTGCATTTAGTGCATCGATAGTGTATAGACGAAATTCATATCTTAGCGCATCTTAGACTTGCCTGATATATGCCGTAAATTCCTCTGTAGCCTACGAAATCTTTAGAATTATATATAGATATTCTATATAGTTAGAATATCATCCGACATCCGAAAATCATTTCACAACAAAGATCCTTCTCATTCATCAAATTGCCCTCTTGGCAATGAACCTGAAAGCACTTACCGACGAACCTGTTCGAGCAATCATTCTCTCTCTCATTTTTAGAGTATCTCGTCACGATTATATACTTTTCCATATCTCGAATCTTATTCATCCGCTCGCTTCAACCGTCAATCATCCAGTAGTACTAGAAGAAGTTAACACACTACGCGCTTGTGTAACGATTTTGGAGAAACTGGTGCGAGGGTTACGAACACCAGCAGCAGCATCATCAGCATAATCAAGTACCACCATCATCGACGTCGACAGTACCCTTATCATCCCTAAACCATAACCGCGCCGTAACTCTTAACATCACAATCTGTACCTCGAATATCAACATTACACGCCTCAATATCACCATTTGTACCTCGAGTATGATCTTCGTTCTACATATCGTTCTACATCGATTAATTTCGTTCTACGTATTGTTCTACCTCATTTACTTTCGTTCGACATGGCAATTATGTAATCTCTAATGTCTAGAGATCATGTAATCAAGTGCCAACAATAAATCAAATGAGTATAATATTTTCTTTACTCATTAAATCCATAATTACATCCGATGAAAATATATATGCAAGTATATTTTCATAAAAATGGTAATTAAAAATTCTTTCGTACAAACTGTTAATGATGAAAATATTTTAACGGGTGGGTAGCACCCGAGGAATATTTAGATTTAACATTAATAAGTTACACTGTACATTCTTCGAATCTGATTCAGCGGTCATCTATTATTCTACTCACAACCACCGATATTCGTATCCGCTTATCCCAGAATAACCATTCTCATTTAAATTTCATATTCGGATTTTGATCTATCAGAATCCAACAAGTGGCATAATGAAGAAAACATTGGATATATTAAAATTGTTAGAAACACACGATTTAACTAATTGAAAATCTATTAAGGATTCCACGCTAACTGTTCCGGCTAACTGTTCCCAGCTAACTGATTAACATTTAATTTATCGCAATTTACATTCTCGCAATTTTATTTATCGTCATTTAATTTCTGTTATTTACTTTTATGCATTTTGAGTCGGGACACATGTACGCAATACGTCGGATTAATTCTGAGACAACACGGTGCATGGGTCATGATATATATTTATTTATTTTACGCACTTTAAATAAACGGGACACGTATACAAGGTTTCGACATATCATATTGACCCATCTATATATATATTTCGGAATAACCGTAGACACTCTATATGTGAAGGTGGGAGTTGGCTATACAGGGTCGGAGTTGATTCCAAAATATGTATATACTTTGAGTTGTGATCGACACCGAGACCGGTACACGGGTCACGATATGTATTATTTAATTCGAATATTATATATATATATATATTATTAAACTATTGGACTATTGGACAATCGAACTAACAGACTGCTAACTATGGACAAGTAAAATTAATTAAAATATTGATTATAACATATGAAACTAAATAATTCTTCAAGTTTGCCACTTGATTCTATCTTAAACCTCATTCGTATCTTGACAATTACAATTCGCATTCACAACTTTTCATGATTCCTGAAAACACCTCGGTCGAGAAGTTGAACCAGCCGCACCTCGTCTATGAAAGAAAGATTTATGCATACAGTTATGCACCTGAAGAACTCTCAAACCCGAATTCATAGTTTAACACATACTGTGTTGAATCCTTTGCCATTTATTAGCAAAAACAATCTTACACTTCCTTTTCAAGAAGCTAATTTTGTCACAGCTCCACTTCGACTTCTCAGTAAGACTACTCCTATTATAACTTCGATATTTATATCTTGTTCTTTCGCCAACGTCACCGGAGAACCTTTTATATTCCACGACATCAAGTAGTTCGTCATATCTTTGGCGGAATCCACAATCTGTATTTTGAAAATCTCGTAGAAATTCTTCCAGTTATACCGAAAACGTCTATCCCTAAGAGTTTCATACTTCGAATGTGAAATTTCTGAAAAACACCCTGAACTATGAAGTAGTTCTTAAAATGCTGATGAAGCAGCAAAAACTGTAAACGACTTTAACAAGTTAAAGGTTGACGATAAAGAACAGTAGGTTGGTAAAGCTCAGAAAAAGAGAAGGGTTGGAACTGGAAAACGGATTGAGCAAAGTATGAAGGAGACCGTGAACAAATCGTGAAAACAGAACCTGTCTTCAAAGGATCCAAATGATCCAGTGCCTGCTGAAACCGTTAGTAAGAACTCTACTCCTTATTCTAAACTTTTCAAGATGATATTCTTCATCATCATCTTATCTTAGATATTATGAGATATTTTCATATCCTTCGTTATACATATTCTCCATATTTCTGGAGATATTCTCACAACTATTCCTATCTGCGATCATTCAACTCTTCGTAACATCTGCGTTACAATATAAAAGAAACTGCATTAGTATCTAAATTCTGAAACCTTTGAAATTAAAATATGAATGTTTGAAGTAGTGTTGGGAACTGATGCATGAATTAGTATAATATAATGAAACTTGATCAACTTCATTATATTACAGTAAGTCATGTTAAGTTTCTAATGGAAGGTGATGATTCACAATACCATCATCATATGCCATGCTACATTGCTTTTACATTCTATCCAATCTCCAAACATATTAGAACGTATCACCCTGATAGTTCTAATTTTTCGAAATATTCTGGTAATTTGACCAATCAAAATCGTGCCATTACCATTTCTTTTTAAGAACAATAACTATGTTCATTTTGAATCTCATACCTACGAATTTCGGACCATTACAAGAGACGCTTAAACACAAGAAGAGGGAACCAAAGAATGAAGCTTCGAAATAGAAATTAGGGTATAGATCGCAACAAATAGGAGGAAGCATTAACTGTGAATGACAATAATTATGGAAAACAGAAGTAGGGATATCAAAATATAAGGGAAGATATAAAACACAACAACCACTCAGAAACTACAAACCGTGTATATCAATACGTATTGCAACGTAAAGACACGGGAGAATTAGAAACATTATAATTCCAAGGAAATCATAAAAGTGAATAGATTCTTCTGGCGGCAGATGAAAGAGAAGAATGAAAGATATGAAAGTTAGAAGTATAATAAGAATTAGGATTGGGTGAAGCATATTAAGGAATGAGTAGAGAAATAAGGGATAGAAGGTGTGAAGAATAGGAAAAACGAAGGGGGTGAATTTATAGAAAAATATTCGACAGAAAAATCGAAACAGATTGCCGCATTACATTCGAGAAGATTCCGATCGCTGAAAAATCAAATCTTATTACGTAAGATTTTCTTAAAATCCCTTAAATTCCGGAAATCAAACCTAATCATGTCATTGGTTAAAAACAATTCCATATTCACTCATTTCACTCTTTTGTGATAGCTTCACTCGCGCGCCTCATAATCGAATCATTTTATCTATATTTTTTCAATAATGACAAAACTCCGTTATCATCTCATATTCGTCATGAAAACATTCCTATTGTTATTTATGACAACCTCTACCAAATTTCGAGGACGAAATTTCTTTAACGGGTGGGTACTGTAACGACCCAGAAATTTCCGACCAAATTTAAACCTTAAACTCTATATGTTTCCGACACGATAAGCAAAAACCTTGATGTTGAGTCTAGAAAGTCTGAAATCTAAATCTGGAAGATTAGTTACCCTTTTGACCAAGCCTGACGATTCACGAATGATTATGTGTATATGTGTTATATGATTATTTATAGTTAACGATAACAAAAGTATTAGATACGTAATAGGTTTTGAAATAAGATTATTATATTGGCAAGAGTAAAAGATAATATGTTTAATAAATATCTGAAACCATTTTTGTCAAATTATTTAAGAATCATTTTAATAAGATTAAACGTTTTAACGTTATTTTAAAAGTCATAACTTTTCTAGAAACCTTTTGTTAAACGATAAATGTAACGGTCCGTGATTTTTATAAAAATAAATATTTAATTAAAACGTGTTTATTAAATATATATTTATGTATTTTACAAAATGATTAAATATAGTCTTTAACTAAATATAAAACGTTTTGTATTTAAAAACACTTAGTTAAACAACGAACACATTTTTTTTCGATATAATATAATTTGATTATAAAATATTTTTATGGATTTTCAATAATATAAAAATAAAAATAAAGATAATATAAAGATTTTTAATGACACCAAAAGACTACAACATTTCATCACATGATTGTAAGTTAAAACATTGTAAATCACTAAACCTGCGCACTTGCACGAGAAAAATCATAACTAATTCATTCGGACTCGAAAAAGGGTGATCTTGGTGTCCAAACGACCGTAACTCAAAAATCTACAACTTTTGTGACTATACCTTACACGAATCGTGTACCCATCTACACGAAACGTGTAATGTTTTGCCGACATAAAGTGGGTAGGTGACGAAAATTTCTTTAAAAGGCCTTCTAGGTACCAGTTATTTCATTTCATCGCACAACACACACATATACATTTATATTACTCCGTAGTATTACTTATAATTATAATTATTATTAATTTTAAAAATTAATTAATCTTATTATTATTAATAATAAGATTAAGATCAAGATTAATAATGTTAATTTTACGATTAGGAGTGCTATTAATGTTAAAAATACCCAAAATATTATGACGGGGCTCTGCCCAAGTGTTCCAAAACTGGTTTCATGAATGGGATAGAATTAAGGAGATTATGGGTTATAGCTATGGAGGTTATGGGTAATGATCAGGGGTTTTGCTCGTGAAACAAACTAGTGTTTGTCAACTTCGTTGTGTCTAAATACTATCCTGCAATATTGAATCTCAATATTGATACGTGAGCACTCTAAACTTGACTTTTATTTACTTTTAGTGTATCCCTGACTAGTGCTCGAGAAATTAGGATCGTGCATGTTATTTTATTTATTTTTGACAAAATATGTTTTAGGATAGAATCTGAGTAAGATACTCATGCGGTTAAGATAAGCTATATGATATATATGTTTTTGGAAAGGTGGCGAAAAACTATAAACTTTTCATTTAGATGTCGAATGGATTCGACGGATGAATTTGATGATATAGTCAATTGAATTTTGTGTAAATTATTGAAAATGAATATTTTTACTACGACCTCATTAAAATCATTGTTAAAAAAAAATATTGATTGTTATAATTATTATTATCAAAATATTATTATCATGATTTTTATCAACAGTTAAAATATATATATTTTTTTATCAAAAACTATTAAAATATTATTTTTAAAACTATCAAAATATTATTTTGATCATTAAATTATTATTTTGATCATTATTATTAAAACTATCAATTTATTATTTTTAACATTAAAATTTTGATGTAAATATTATAAAACATTATTTTATATATATATAAAGTATTAGTAATGAATTATAGCATTAATTACTTTAATAAGTTTTATAAAAATATTTTAAACAACAATATTTAATTATATTTAATCGTGTATAAATTCTTTGAAAATATTATTATAAAGTATTAACTTATCATTTTAGTATATATTTTTATGTAAAGTTTTATTTATTAATAAGTGAATTATATTATAATTTACTCTAATAAATTTTGTAAAAATATTTAAGAATATAAAATGACAATATTTAACTAAAAATAATTATGTATAAATTTTGGAAATCTTTTTGAGTCAAATGAATTTCTGTTAACTTTTACATATTAGTCTCGAGCATTAGGATTGTGGTACACTATAAATTAACTTCACTTGTTAAATAGATATTAACCGATATAAAAATATATAATTAGGTTCGTGAATCGAAGGCCAACCTTATAAGTTATCAATGGTGTTATATGTATTTTTACTACAAAATACATTAGGTGAGTATATAGATCCCTTTTAAACTCTAAATATTTTTGGGCTGAGAATACATGCGCTGCTTTTATAAATGATTTACGTTATGGACACAAGTAACTGAAAAATATATTCTACGTTGAGTTGTACCACTGGCATACTTCCCTGTAGCTTGGTAACTATTATTTACAGCGGTATTGTAAACGCGAATCCTGTTGATAGATCTATCGGGCCTGACAACCCCAACCGGACTGGACGACCAGTATTCAACGGTTGCACAGTACTTCGTTTTTGTGACTACACTTGGTACGGTGTAGTAAGATTTCATATTAAAGGGAATATGCGACGTGATTAAATGTTAAGTATGGTTACCAAGTGCTCAACCACTTAGAATATTTTTATTAAATGATTATATACGAAATCTTGTGGTCCATTGTTATAACGCTGCTAGCATCAAACCTATATATCTCACCAACTTTATGTTGACGTTTTAAAGCATGTTATTCTCAGGTACGAATTAAGACTTCCGCTGTGCTTTAGCTCGTATTAAGGATACTAGATGGGACCAAATTAAGCTATGATACAAGAACGTTGCATTCGAGTCATTGAAGATTATTAAAGACTATCATTAAGTAAAAGACAGATTAGGTCATTTGGATATTGTGAAATGATAGACGATCATATCAATTTTTGATGTAAAGATAGATTGCCTTTTAAGAATAAATGCAACGTTTGTAAAATGTATCATATAGAGGTCAAGTACCTCGCTATGTTATCAACTATTATAATTCGTTTATAATCAATATGGACGTTGTCCGGATGGATTAGTTCGGGTTATTAGACCTACCCGTTAAGTTCATACTTAGTAGCTAATATACAATTCAACTACTACAATTCTATATGAAAAACTGATTATAATAATATTTCGCGTTCAAACTTTTATACAATATTTTACAAACTTACAATACCGCTTATTTTACATAAAGCATGAAATATAGCACACAATAACTTTGATACAAGATAGTTGTGAAGATAATTCTAGCTAGTACACAAGTCATTCAGCAAAGGCAATAAAGACACGTAATTCATACGTCCAGAAACAAGTCATGCATTCTGGTTTTACTAGGATTACTTCCCATCCTTGGTCTTGTGGAACATAACCGTTATGGCCATTGATAAGACAGCGTGTTGTAACGTCGTCAAAGGGACGAGGGTTACGTAATGTCCAACAGTCCCGTAACAATCTAAAAACCTCATTTCTTACCCTAATTACCGACTCCGTCACTTGTGGAAACGTTTTGTTTAATAGTTGTAGCCCGATGTTCTTGTTCTCACTTTGGTGAGAAGAGAACATTACTAATCCGTAAGCATAACATGCTTCTTTATGTTGCATGTTAGCCGCTTTTTCTAAATCACGAAGTCCAATATTCGGATATATTGAGTCAAAATAATTTCTTAACCCATTGCGTAAAATAGCATTTGGGTTCCCCGCAATATATGCATCAAAGTAAACACATCGTAACTTATGGATTTCCCAATGTGATATCCCCCATCTTCTGAATGAAAGCCTTTTATAAACCAAGGCATTCTTGGAACGTTCTTCGAATGTCTTACAAACTGATCTCGCCTTAAATAGTTGTGCCGAGGAATTCTGGCCGACTCTAGACAAGATTTCATCAATCATGTCTCTGGGTAGGTCTCTTAAAATATTGGGTTGTCTATCCATTTTATGTTTTTATACTGTAAAATAGACAAGAGTTAGATTCATAAAAAAAATACTTATTAATACAAGCAATTTTTACATATATCATAAAGCATAAGCACACTATATTACATATATTACACCACACGAATACAACTATCTTATTCCGACTCACTTGTTTCTTCTTCTTCAGTTTTGGTTCGTTTTGCCAAGTTTCTAGGGATATATGATGTTCCCCTAATATGAGCCGTCGTGATCCACATTGGTTTAGAAAAACCTGGTGGTTTAGAGGTTCCCGGGTCATTGTTACAACTTAAGGACTTCGGGGGTTGACGATACATATAACGTTCATCGGGGTTGGAATTAGATTTCTCTATTTTTATGCCCTTTCCCTTATTATTTTCTTTTGCCTTTTTAAATTCAGTTGGGGTAATTTCTATAACATCATCGGAATTCTCGTCGGAATCCGATTCATCGGAGAATTGGTAATCCTCCCAATATTTTGCTTCCTTGGCGGAAACACCATTGACCATAATTAACCTTGGTCGGTTGGTTGAGGATTTTCTTTTACTTAACCGTTTTATTATTTCCTCCACCGGTTCTATTTCTTCATCCGGTTCCGATTCTTCTTCCGGTTCCGATTCTTCTTCCGGTTCCGACTCTTCTTCCGGTTCCTCTTCGGGAACTTGTGAATCAGTTCACAAATCATTCCAATTTACATTTGACTCTTCATTATTATTAGGTGAGTCAATGGGACTTGTTCTAGAGGTAGACATCTATCACATAATATCAAACGCGTTAAGAGATTAATATATCACATAATATTCACATGTTAAAAATATATAGTTTCCAACAAAATTTGTTAAGCAATCATTTTTCAAGTAAACACGGTCGAAGTCCAGACTCACTAATGCATCCTAACAAACTCGATAAGACACACTAATGTAAAATTCTGGTTCTCTAAGACCAACGCTCTGATACCAACTGAAATGTCCCGTTCTTATTGACTAAAAACGTTCCATATTAATTGATTTCGTTGCGAGGTTTTGACCTCTATATGAGACGTTTTTCAAAGACTGCATTCATTTTTAAAACAAACCATAACCTTTATTTCATAGATAAAGGTTTTAAAAAGCTTTACGTAGATTATCAAATAATGATAATCTAAAATATCCTGTTTACACACGACCATTACATAATGGTTTACAATACAAATATGTTACAACAAAATAAGTTTCTTGAATGCAGTTTTTACACAATAACATACAAGCATGGACTCCAAATCTCGTCCTTATTTAAGTATGCGACAGCGGAAGCTCTTAATAATCACCTGAGAATAAACATGCTTAAAACGTCAACAAAAATGTTGGTGAGTTATAGGTTTAACCTATATATATCAAATCATAATAATAGACCACAAGATTTCATATTTCAATACACATCCCATACATAGAGATAAAAATCATTCATATGGTGAACACCTGGTAACCGACATTAACAAGATGCATATATAAGAATATCCCCATCATTCCGGGACACCCTTCGGATATGATATAAATTTCGAAGTACTAAAGCATCCGGTACTTTGGATGGGGTTTGTTAGGCCCAATAGATCTATCTTTAGGATTCGCGTCAATTAGGGTGTCTGTTCCCTAATTCATAGATTACCAGACTTAATAAAAAGGGGCATATTCGATTTCGATAATTCAACCATAGAATGTAGTTTCACGTACTTGTGTCTATTTTGTAAATCATTTATGAAACCTGCATGTATTCTCATCCCAAAAATATTAGATTTTAAAAGTGGGACTATAACTCACTTTCACAGATTTTTACTTCGTCGGGAAGTAAGACTTGGCCACTGGTTGATTCACGAACCTATAACAATATATACATATATATCAAAGTATGTTCAAAATATATTTACAACACTTTTAATATATTTTGATGTTTTAAGTTTATTAAGTCAGCTGTCCTCGTTAGTAACCTACAACTAGTTGTCCACAGTTAGATGTACAGAAATAAATCGATAAATATTATCTTGAATCAATCCACGACCCAGTGTATACGTATCTCAGTATTGATCACAACTCAAACTATATATATTTTGGAATCAACCTCTACCCTGTATAGCTAACTCCAACATTCACATATAGAGTGTCTATGGTTGTTCCGAAATATATAT
This sequence comes from Rutidosis leptorrhynchoides, assembly GCF_046630445.1. NCBI lineage: Eukaryota > Viridiplantae > Streptophyta > Magnoliopsida > Asterales > Asteraceae > Rutidosis > Rutidosis leptorrhynchoides. The sequence continues at coordinate 318,018,147 of NC_092337.1, forward strand.
AGATGTGTCGACATGATAGGTCGAAACATTGTATACGTGTCTATGGTATCTCAAGATTACATAATATACAATACAAGTTGATTAAGTTATGGTTGGAATAGATTTGTTACCAATTTTCACGTAGCTAAAATGAGAAAAATTATCCAATCTTGTTTTACCCATAACTTCTTCATTTTAAATCCGTTTTGAGTGAATCAAATTGCTATGGTTTCATATTGAACTCTATTTTATGAATCTAAACAGAAAAGTATAGGTTTATAGTCGGAAAAATAAGTTACAAGTCGTTTTTCTAAAGGTAGTCATTTCAGTCGAAAGAACGACGTCTAGATGACCATTTTAGAAAACATACTTCCACTTTGAGTTTAATCGTAATTTTTGGATATAGTTTCATGTTCATAATAAAAATCATTTTCTCAGAATAACAACTTTAAAATCAAAGTTTATCATAGTTTTTAATTAACTAACCCAAAACAGCCCGCGGTGTTACTACGACGGCGTAAATCCGGTTTTACGGTGTTTTTCGTGTTTCCAGGTTTTAAATCATTAAGTTAGCATATCATATAGATATAGAACATGTGTTTAGTTGATTTTAAAAGTCAAGTTAGAAGGATTAACTTTTGTTTGCGAACAAGTTTAGAATTAACTAAACTATGTTCTAGTGATTACAAGTTTAAACCTTCAAATAAGATAGCTTTATATGTATGAATCGAATGATGTTATGAACATCATTACTACCTTAAGTTCCTTGGATAAACCTACTGGAAAAGAGAAAAATGGATCTAGCTTCAATGGATCCTTGGATGGCTCGAAGTTCTTGAAGCAGAATCATGACACGAAAACAAGTTCAAGTAAGATCATCACTTGAAATAAGATTGTTATAGTTATAGAAATTGAACCAAAGTTTGAATATAATTATTACCTTGTATTAGAATGATAACCTACTGTAAGAAACAAAGATTTCTTGAGGTTGGATGATCACCTTACAAGATTGGAAGTGAGCTAGCAAACTTGAAAGTATTCTTGATTTTATGAAACTAGAACTTTTGGAATTTATGAAGAACACTTAGAACTTGAAGATAGAACTTGAGAGAGATCAATTAGATGAAGAAAATTGAAGAATTAAAGTGTTTGTAGGTGTTTTTGGTCGTTGGTGTGTGGATTAGATATAAAGGATATGTAATTTTGTTTTCATGTAAATAAGTCATGAATGATTACTCATATTTTTGTAATTTTATTAGATATTTCATGCTAGTTGCCAAATGATGGTTCCCACATGTGTTAGGTGACTCACATGGGCTGCTAAGAGCTGATCATTGGAGTGTATATACCAATAGTACATACATCTAAAAGCTGTGTATTGTACGAGTACGAATACGGGTGCATACGAGTAGAATTGTTGATGAAACTGAACGAGGATGTAATTGTAAGCATTTTTGTTAAGTAGAAGTATTTTGATAAGTGTATTGAAGTCTTTCAAAAGTGTATAAATACATATTAAAACACTACATGTATATACATTTTAACTGAGTCGTTAAGTCATCGTTAGTCGTTACATGTAAGTGTTGTTTTGAAACCTTTAGGTTAACGATCTTGTTAATTGTTGTTAACCCAATGTTTATAATATCAAATGAGATTTTAAATTATTATATTATCATGATATTATCATGTATGAATATCTCTTAATATGATATATATACATTAAATGTCTGTACAACGATAATCGTTACATATATGTCTCGTTTAAAAATCATTAAGTTAGTAGTCTTGTTTTTACATATGTAGTTCATTGTTAATATACTTAATGATATGTTTACTTATCATAGTATCATGTTAACTATATATATATCCATATATATGTCATCATATAATTTTTACAAGTTTTAACGTTCGTGAATCACCTGTCAACTTGGGTGGTCAATTGTCTATATGAAACATATTTCAATTAATCAAGTCTTAACAAGTTTGATTGCTTAACATGTTGGAAACATTTAATCATGTAAATATCAATCTCAATTAATATATATAAACATGGAAAAGTTCGGGTCACTACATATATGATGTGTTTACTTGTAGAAATGGATATGTGTTGTCCAAGTTAGTGATATATGCGTTGTACGGTAATGGTTTTAAGAACGGATATATGTTGTCCAATTTAGTGTTATATGTGTTGTACACTAATGATTTATGAATGGATATGTGTTGTCCGATTTATTGTTATATGTGTTGTACACTAACGATTTTATAAACGGATATGTGTTGTCCAAGGGTTAGTGATATATGTGTTGTGCACTAACGGTTGTTATGAACACCAATGGGAAATTAGAGTACCATTCCTTTTACGATTGGTTAACCATGGTTGTATGAATTATGCATTAGCATACTTAATTATGAACTATATGCTTTTGTTATTGCTAGCTCAATGTGAATTGCGGTTATTGGTATATGCATAATGTTTTGCATGGTTGTCGAATACGGTATTGTGTAAGTGTTTGCAAGTAGATATATTATATATGTGTATGTATAATTATTGCATTCACTAAGCTTTGTTTACCCTCTCGTTGTTTACCTTTTTATAGGTTCGGTTGTGGACAAGGGTAAGGGCATTATTTTGGAGTAGAGTTCCCGCTTGTTGATAGGGGATGCCTTTTGGAAGTGTTAGCTTTTGGAGTTTGACCGAGGCTTGGGTAGTTTAACCCAAAACACCATGCTCGTAATGTCGTTTGGTATTTAAACTTAATGTGGTCGAAACTCAAACTTTTGTATGAAACTCGTAAAACAGCCGATGTGGGCCCCGCTTTGTAAAACTTATTTTATGTTTGAATCGTGTTAGTTTTACATATTAGAACTTGTTGTTAAAAGCGTTTCGTCTAAAGATGTCGGGAAGTGGTCAATCTTTTTCACGTTTAAAGACTTTTTTGGACAGACCAGTTTGGCGCGCCGCGCGGCCATATGGCGCGCCGCGCGGCCATATGGCGCGCCGCGCCATTTGCTTAACAGAGAAATAAATTTTTTTTTTTTTGATATTTCGAGCGGGTTTGTTCGTGGTTTGGTTTGGGTTGTTACAAATGACTTGTAACCTGTATTTCCGACTATAAACTTATACTTTTTCTGTTTAGATTCATAAACTTAAGTTCAATATGAAACCATAGCAACTTGAAACACTCAATACGGATTTAAAACGAAGAAGTTATGGGTAAAACAAGATTGGATAATTTTTCTTGTTGTAGCTACGTGAAAATTGGTAACAAATCTATATTAATCATATCCTACCTAACTCATATTGTATTATACATGTATTCTAATATATTATGTAATCTTGGGATACCATAGACACGAATACAATGTTTTGACATATCATATCGACCCATCTATATATATATATTTCGGAACAACCATAGACACTCTATATGCAGTAATGTTGGAGTTAGCCATACAGGGTTGAGGTTGATTCCAAAATACTATATATACTTTGAGTTGTGATCTAGCCTGAGGCTTGTATACACGAGGTTGTGGATTGATTCGAGATAATATATATTGCTTTATTTTCTGTACATCTAATTGTGGACAACTAGTTGTAGGTTACTAACGAGGACAGCTGACTTAATAAACTTAAAACAGCAAAACGTATTAAAAATGTTGTAAATATATTTTGAACATACTTTGATATATATGTACATATTTGTTATAGGTTCGTGAATCGACCAGTGGCCAAGTCTTACTTCCCGACGAAGTAAAAATCTGTGAAAGTGAGTTATAGTCCCACTTTTAAAATCTAATATTTTTGGGATGAGAATACATGCAGGTTTTATAAATGATTTACAAAATAGACACAAGTACGTAAAACTACATTCTATGGTTGAATTATCTAAATCGAATATGCCCCTTTTTATTAAGTCTGGTAATCTAAGAATTAGGGAACAGACACCCTAATTGACGCGAATCCTAAAGATAGATCTATTGGGCCTAACAAACCCCATCTAAAGTACCGGATGCTTTAGTACTTCGAATTCGTTTTTATCATGTCCGAAGGATTTCCCGGAATGATAGGGGATATTCTTATATGCATCTTGTTAATGTTGGTTACCAGGTGTTCACCATATGAATGATTTTTATCTCTATGTATGGGATGTATATTGAAATATGAAATCTTGTGGTCTATTATTATGATTTGATAATATATAGGTTAAACCTATAACTCACCAACATTTTTTGTTGACGTTTTAAGCATGTTTATTCTCAGGTGATTATTAAGAGCTTCCGCCGTTGCATACTAAAATAAGGACAAGATTTGGAGTCCATGCTTGTATGATATTATGTAAAAACTGCATTCAAGAAACTTATTTTTGATGTAATATATTCTTATTGTAAACCATTATGTAATGGTCGTGTGTAAACGGTATATTTTAGATTATCATTATTTGATAATCTATGTAATGCTTTTTAAACCTTTGTAGATAAAATAAAGATTATGGTTGTTTTAAAAATGAATGCAGTCTTTGAAAAACGTCTCATATAGAGGTTAAAACCTCGCGACGAAATCAATTAATATGGAACATTTATAATGAATATGAACGGGACATTTCAAGTTGATCTTTCAAGAAGAGAAGTGTAAAATAATTCTGGATTGATGTCACAATTTGCAACATTTAATTTTTGAATCTTTGTGGATTGTGAGATTTGGATTGAGGGTAAGGTTATAAATAATTTGGGAAGATCAAGATTTCGAATCATGTTACTATGAAGGAGTATTAGCTACATTTTTTTTTTGTTTTTCATAAATTTGTAAGAAATGGTCCTCAAAATTGAATACCATTTCGTCCTTTTATTCTTTTTTACAACAGACCGCAAAAAGCATACTCTGCACTTTTTTTTTCTTTTTTTCTTTTTTTTTTTGAGGAGCAACTCAACAGGATTATATTAAACAAAAGCCAACTCGCTAGAGATGAACACCACAAGCACACAAGCTGCGTACACTATAAATTACAGACTCCAAAGATTAACACCAAAAAAGACCATGAAACAAGCTTTAGCTGTTTGAGTCAAGAGCCCTTGGGTTTCTTCTCCAATCTCCAAATTCGCAGGTGACCTTTAACACTTTAACACTGCACAAGTTTGACAACACTTTAACACTGCAGATCACATCCTCATTTAAAATGGCCATTCTATTCTCCAAGGGCGCGTGAACTTGAAAGGACCCGTTCATATATATTATAAACGATTCACAATAGTTGATTACATCGCGAGGTATTTGACCTCTATATGATACATTTTACAAACATTGCATTCGTTTTTAAAAGACAAACTTTCTTTACAACGAAATTTGACGGCATGCACACCATTTCATAATACATCCAACTATAATTGGCTTAATAATAATTTTGATGAACTCAATGACTCGAATGCAACGTGTTTCAAAATATGCCATGAATGACTCCAAGTAATATCCTTAAAATGAGCTAATGCACAGCGGAAGATTTCTTTAATACCTGAGAATAAACATGCTTTAAAGTGTCAACCAAAAGGTTGGTGAGTTCATAGGTTTATCATAACAATCATTTCAATATATTAATAGACCACAAGATTTCCGTTTATAAATATATGTACACTCGCAAGTGTATAAAAGTATTCTATAAGTTGTAGGCACCCGGTAACAAGCCTTAACGTTCATGTTTTACCCTCTGAAGTACACCAGATCAGGTGTGTTTAAAATAACCTCGAAGTACTAAAGCATCCCATAGTCAGGATGGGGTTTGTCAGGCCCAATAGATCTATCTTTAGGATTCGCGCCTACCGTACATAGACAGGTAGTTTAATGTTACCAAGCTAAGGGTATATTTCTGGTTTAAACCCACATAGAATTAGTTTTAGTACTTGTGCCTATTTCGTAAAACATTTATAAAACAACGCATGTATTCTCAGCCCAAAAATATATATAAAAAGGGAGTAATGAAACTCACAATACTGTATTTCGTAGTAAAAATACATATAACGTTATTTAACAAGTGCAAGGTTGGCCTCGGATTCACGAACGTATCAATATTTAGATTCAATATTGCAGGAAAGTACGTAGACGCAACGAAGATGATAAACACTAGATTGACCTCACGAGCATACCCATGAACCATACTCATCACCTCCATAGCTATAACCCATAATTTCCTTAGCTTCGACTCATTCAAACAAACTATTTTGAAATCACTCGGACACCACTCCGTCGTAATATTTTATGTATACTAATAATATCTTGAAATAATACAAAGAAAATATATATATGTAATTCGATTGAGAGAGTTTAGAGAAATATATTTTCAAGTTTCTATGAAATAATGAAACCTATTGAATTCTATTTATAACAGATTTTTGAATTATTAAAGTGAATTATTAAAATATGAATTATTAAAGTGAATTATTAAAGTATGAATTATTAAAGTATGAATTATTAAAGTGAATTATTAAATTGAATTATTAAAGTATGAATTATTAAAGTGAATTATTAAAGTAAATTATTAAAGTATGAATTATTAAAGTAAATTATTAAAGTGAATTATTAAAGTATGAATTATTAAAGTTAAAGTAAAATAAAAGTAAAGTAAAGGTAAAGTTAAAGTATAGTAAAAGTATAAAACTATATACGTATAATACGCGTATAAGTATATATAATATTAATTTAAATCGTTATATATATTTAATAAAATAAAATATAAATATCATTATCTTTATCATACTGGTTAAGTAATGAGTTGTCAAAATTAGTTCTAGATATTTATAAAAGATATATACGTTTTAATAATAAAGTTCTTTTTAAACTGAAAACGTTTTTTGTACTTTTGAAACTAAATTAATAGAATATTATGGAAAACAATTCTCCACTAACTTTTATCTAACTTTCGTAATCCACATTTAGCAAAAACATCTTCTTTATGTCCTTTTTACAAGAATGAATACTCAGTACTCTTATTTTTGATTTTATTTATATTTGAATTTGAAAGCTACTTATATAATCTTTATTTAAAATTTTAAATTCGGGAAACATATATCCAAATGATCATAACACTTTTTGATTGGTTTTATATTTAAAATATACTCCATATGAAAAGTCTTCCAAAGTAAATAATTTTTTTTGTTCAAACAAGCTTTACTTTTCAAACAACGTGATCAGAATTTTTAACTTAATATATGTAAAAATATTTGGCATTTTATAACGTTAACTTGTAAAGGAAATTAGCAAAAATATAGGACTAAATCAAGAAACTGTACAACATATAAAATAGGGCTAAAATACTGTGTTATCTTTTTTTGTAAACTACTCCATACTTTTATTCTTTAACCAAGAAACTGTATAAACATTGTTATTGATCAATCCTAGATCCGTCTTCCTTACGGAATTGGATCGAGTGAAATGAGGAGGATTGAGGTGTTGTTGTTTGTTTTAGGCCCTGATGATCGTCTTTCACTTTTACAATTAAGTGATCAACCACCCCGACCCGGTCTTGACTCTTCGTTAGCATAATTCACCTTAGCTCAATGTCGAAATTCCTTGGGCGAAGTCACAAGTGAAAATCACAAAGGCTTGAAGCAAATGGTAGAGAATCAACAACCTATAAATGAGAGGTCAAGCTCCCTATTTATAGGATTCGGAATATTCACGGTGTGTGGATCGCAGATCGTGGATTATCATACATTTGTGCGGATCACGGATTATCGCGGATTATTGCGGATCATCGCGGATTATCGCGGAGCATTGCGGATCATCGCGGATCATAGCGGATTCCGGCACACTTGTGCTAAAACTTAGTGCAAGGTAGTGCTATACGTACTATCAAGTCCCCCAAGTTCGGTATTATATGTTGAAGATATATAATGACGAACTTGTAAGTATGCAATCATAGGGACTATAGCAATATATACACTATCAATTCCCCCCAGTTCGATATTATAAACTGAAAGTATATGATGTCGAACTCTAAGTGTACAATGTGCTTTGTTCGTGAAGTTATGCGCAACTCATGGCGCTTCCTTATTGAAGAGAATATCATGTTGCAACGTTTATTTATATAGCGCTTTGTTATATATTCATAATTTCTAGACTTGTCCTTTGCAATTTCCATATTCGTTATTGTGCACATAACAAACACGTACTTATGCGAAACAATCTTTTATATATTATGAATCTTCTAAGTCCGCTGAAACGATCCTTAGGTAAAATATGTGTTTTTTGCGAAGCATATAAGCATGGCTAGATCAAATACTTAGGAAAAATGTCACAAGTTCCAACTTTTCGCAAACACTTGTAATATTATGTTATTCATCCAAGCGGGATTTCTTCAACGCTTAGGCATTCATTGCGTATATACACGCCAAGTGGATTTCACTTGCAAAATCAAAGTACGCGTCCGCACTTGATAAAATTTGATCACGATTCATTTTGGTCTCACGCATATTTAGTATTTTTTTTTTGAGAAATTTGCTCGAAGCATATATGAAGCAAGTCAATTGAAGCTTATGTTAATATAACATATAGCACATGACATATTTTAAGCCTATCTTGCCAACGTGCATTTTTATTATAAGAACATATGGTTTTAGCCTTCATGACCTCATGCATCGTGTGCAAAATCAATCAATTATTCGGCCATGCTTTTAAGCAATGTAACCACGTGCTTTTAGCACAAACAATAGTATTTCCACGGCCAAATACTTGCTGACTTAAACAATTTTGCAACGTGCGTATCGCACAAATGATGATATTGCCGTGGCCATATGCTCATGGACTTAAGTAATGTTGCGTCATACGCACAAAAAAGCTTTAATATTATAGTTTCACCAATTTTAAACCTTGCAATTTCAAGCTCGCTCATCATCTTTGTAGTTTTTTAAACTTGTGGCATTAAGCTTGCTGTTTTAATCCTTGTAAATTTAAAATGCCCTATGGATCTTCAAAGAACCCGCACAAAGTAGAGATACATTTAATTTTCTCTAAGTCTGTAGCTGCACAATACATAATCAATTGTTAATGTGCGGCCCACTATTTTGCTTCATATATTACACGTGGCAACCAATCTGCAATAAACTTCCACGTATTTCTCTTTAAGTTGCACGTGTAATAACCTTTCACTTCGTTGCTACACGCATTACTAATCATACGTACATCACATATTTCTCTTTTTTAGAAACCCAAACGTTTTGCGTTTTTGTTGTGACCACACGTTAAACTCTTTGTGTAATTAGTTGAAACATATGCTACAACTTGTAGAACTTATGCATCGGTACTTCATCAACATGTCAGTTACGGGAATTATAAGTTCAATATGAGCAGCTTTTATAGCCGCAACCGAGCAATGCGAAATACTCTTCATGAATTTTAAGGTATTCACGTGATGCTAATTCAGCCATGCATAAATTGTGGAAATATTATCGACATTAATGAACATGTCTTCATAAATTGTATCAATACAGATGTTGTTATATGCGTCTTTGCTTGTAAGCTGCACATAATTCGCTATAAGCACAACAAAGCTTGGGCTATTTTCTTGAGACCATACTCAAGCCATAATCGGGCAATTTTCGAGACCTTGCTCGGGCCACAATTGAAATGTCCCGTTCTTATTGATTAAAAACGTTCCATATTAATTGATTTCGTTGCGAGGTTTTGACCTCTATATGAGACGTTTTTCAAAGACTGCATTCATTTTAAAACAAACCATAACCTTTATTTCATCAATAAAGGTTTAAAAAGCTTTACGTAGATTATCAAATAATGATAATCTAAAATATCCTGTTTACACACGACCATTACATAATGGTTTACAATACAAATATGTTACAACAAAATAAGTTTCTTGAATGCAGTTTTTACACAATATCATACAAGCATGGACTCCAAATCTCGTCCTTATTTAAGTATGCGACAGCGGAAGCTCTTAATAATCACCTGAGAATAAACATGCTTAAAACGTCAACAAAAATGTTGGTGAGTTATAGGTTTAACCTATATATATCAAATCGTAACAATAGACCACAAGATTTCATATTTCAATACACATCCCATACATAGAGATAAAAATCATTCATATGGTGAACACCTGGTAACCGACATTAACAAGATGCATATATAAGAATATCCCCATCATTCCGGGACACCCTTCGGATATGATATAAATTTCGAAGTACTAAAGCATCCGGTACTTTGGATGGGGTTTGTTAGGCCCAATAGATCTATCTTTAGGATTCGCGTCAATTAGGGTGTCTGTTCCCTAATTCTTAGATTACCAGACTTAATAAAAAGGGGCATATTCGATTTCGATAATTCAACCATAGAATGTAGTTTCACGTACTTGTGTCTATTTTGTAAATCATTTATAAAACCTGCATGTATTCTCATCCCAAAAATATTAGATTTTAAAAGTGGGACTATAACTCACTTTCACAGATTTTTACTTCGTCGGGAAGTAAGACTTAGCCACTGGTTGATTCACGAACCTATAACAATATATACATATATATCAAAGTATGTTCAAAATATATTTACAACACTTTTAATATATTTTGATGTTTTAAGTTTATTAAGTCAGCTGTCCTCGTTAGTAACCTACAACTAGTTGTCCACAGTTAGATGTACATAAATAAATCGATAATTATTATCTTAAATCAATCCACGACCCAGTGTATACGTATCTCAGTATTGATCACAACTCAAACTATATATATTTTGGAATCAACCTCAACCCTGTATAGCTAACTCCAACATTCACATATAGAGTGTCTATGGTTGTTCCGAAATATATATGGATGTGTCGACATGATAGGTCGAAACATTGTATACGTGTCTATGGTATCTCAAGATTACATAATATACAATACAAGTTGATTAAGTTATGGTTGGAATAGATTTGTTACCAATTTTCACGTAGCTAAAATGAGAAAAATTATCTAATCTTGTTTTACCCATAACTTCTTCATTTTAAATCCGTTTTGAGTGAATCAAATTGCTATGGTTTCATATTGAACTCTAATTTATGAATCTAAACATAAAAAGTATAGGTTTATAGTCGGAAAAATAAGTTACAAGTCGTTTTTGTAAAGGTAGTCATTTCAGTCGAAAGAACGACGTCTAGATGACCATTTTAGAAAACATACTTCCACTTTGAGTTTAACCATAATTTTTGGATATAGTTTCATGTTCATAATAAAAATCATTTTTTCAGAATAACAACTTTTAAATCAAAGTTTATCATAGTTTTTAATTAACTAACCCAAAACAGCCCGCGGTGTTACTACGACGGCGTAAATCCGGTTTTACGGTGTTTTTCGTGTTTCCAGGTTTTAAATCATTAAGTTAGCATATCATATAGATATAGAACATGTGTTTAGTTGATTTTAAAAGTCAAGTTAGAAGAATTAACTTTTGTTTGCGAACAAGTTTAGAATTAACTAAACTATGTTCTAGTGATTACAAGTTTAAACCTTCGAATAAGATAGCTTTATATGTATGAATCGAATGATGTTATGAACATCATTACTACCTTAAGTTCCTTGGATAAACCTATTGGAAAAGAGAAAAATGGATCTAGCTTCAATGGATCCTTGGATGGCTCGAAGTTCTTGAAGCAGAATCATGACACGAAAACAAGTTCAAGTAAGATCATCACTTGAAATAAGATTGTTATAGTTATAGAAATTGAACCAAAGTTTGAATATGATTATTACTTTGTATTAGAATGATAACCTACTGTAAGAAACAAAGATTTCTTGAGGTTGGATGATCACCTTACAAGATTGGAAGTGAGCTAACAAACTTGAAAGTATTCTTGATTTTATGTAACTAGAACTTGTAGAATATATGAAGAACACTTAGAACTTGAAGATAGAACTTGAGAGAGATCAATTAGATGAATAAAATTGAAGAATGAAAGTGTTTGTAGGTGTTTTTGGTCGTTGGTGTATGGATTAGATATAAAGGATATGTAATTTTGTTTTCATGTAAATAAGTCATGAATGATTACTCATATTTTTGTAATCTTATGAGATATTTCATGCTAGTTGCCAAATGATGGTTCCCACATGTGTTAGGTGACTCACATGGGCTGCTAAGAGCTGATCATTGGAGTGTATATACCAATAGTACATACATCTAAAAGCTGTGTATTGTACGAGTACGAATACGGGTGCATACGAGTAGAATTGTTGATGAAACTGAACGAGGATGTAATTGTAAACATTTTTGTTAAGTAGAAGTATTTTGGTAAGTGTATTGAAGTCTTTCAAAAGTGTATAAATACATATTAAAACACTACATGTATATACATTTTAACTGAGTCGTTAAGTCATCGTTAGTCGTTACATGTAAGTGTTGTTTTGAAACCTTTAGGTTAACGATCTTGTTAAATGTTGTTAACCCAATGTTTATAATATCAAATGAGATTTTAAATTATTATATTATCATGATATTATTATGTATGAATATCTCTTAATATGATATATATACATTAAATATCTTTACAACGATAATCGTTACATATATGTCTCGTTTAAAAATCATTAAGTTAGTAGTCTTGTTTTTACATATGTAGTTCATTGTTAATATACTTAATGATATGTTTACTTATCATAGTATCATGTTAACTATATATATATATCCATATATATGTCATCATATAGTTTTTACAAGTTTTAACGTTCGTGAATCACCGGTCAACTTGGGTGGTCAATTGTCTATATGAAACATATTTCAATTAATCAAGTCTTAACAAGTTTGATTGCTTAACATGTTGGAAACATTTAATCATGTAAATATCAATCTCAATTAATATATATAAACATGGAAAAGTTCGGGTCACTACAGTACCTACCCGTTAAATAAATTTCGTCCCGAAATTTTAAGCTGTTGAAGGTGTTGACGAATCTTCTGGAAATAGATGCGGGTATTTCTTCTTCATCTGATCTTCACGCTCCCAGGTGAACTCAGGTCCTCTACGAGCATTCCATCGAACCTTAACAATTGGTATCTTGTTTTGCTTAAGTCTTTTAACCTCACGATCCATTATTTCGACGGGTTCTTCGATGAATTGAAGTTTTTCGTTGATTTGGATTTCATCTAACGGAATAGTGAGATCTTCTTTAGCAAAACATTTCTTCAAATTCGAGACGTGGAAAGTGTTATGTACAGCCGCGAGTTGTTGAGGTAACTCAAGTCGGTAAGCTACTGGTCCGACACGATCAATAATCTTGAATGGTCCAATATACCTTGGATTTAATTTCCCTCGTTTACCAAATCGAACAACGCCTTTCCAAGGTGCAACTTTAAGCATGACCATCTCTCCAATTTCAAATTCTATATCTTTTCTTTTAATGTCAGCGTAGCTCTTTTGTCGACTTTGGGAGGTTTTCAACCGTTGTTGAATTTGGATGATCTTCTCGGTAGTTTCTTGTATAATCTCCGGACCCGTAATCTGTCTATCCCCCACTTCACTCCAACAAATCGAGGACCTGCACTTTCTACCATAAAGTGCTTCAAACGGCGCCATCTCAATGCTTGAATGGTAGCTGTTGTTGTAGGAAAATTCTGCTAACGGTAGATGTCGATCCCAACTGTTTCCGAAATCAATAACACATGCTCGTAGCATGTCTTCAAGCGTTTGTATCGTCCTTTCGCTCTGCCCATCAGTTTGTGGATGATAGGCAGTACTCATGTCTAGACGAGTTCCTAATGCTTGCTGTAATGTCTGCCAGAATCTTGAAACAAATCTGCCATCCCTATCAGAGATAATAGAGATTGGTATTCCATGTCTGGAGACGACTTCCTTCAAATACAGTCGTGCTAACTTCTCCATCTTGTCATCTTCTCTTATTGGCAGGAAGTGTGCTGATTTGGTGAGACGATCAACTATTACCCAAATAGTATCAAAACCACTTGCAGTCCTTGGCAATTTAGTGATGAAATCCATGGTAATGTTTTCCCATTTCCATTCCGGGATTTCGGGTTGTTGAAGTAGACCTGATGGTTTCTGATGCTCAACTTTGACCTTAGAACACGTCAAACATTCTCCTACGTATTTAGCAACATCGGCTTTCATACCCGGCCACCAAAAATGTTTCTTGAGATCCTTGTACATCTTCCCCGTTCCAGGATGTATTGAGTATCTGGTTTTATGAGCTTCTCTAAGTACCATTTCTCTCATATCTCCAAATTTTGGTACCCAAATCCTTTCAGCCCTATACCGGGTTCCGTCTTCCCGAATATTAAGATGCTTCTCCGATCCTTTGGGTATTTCATCCTTTAAATTTCCCTCTTTTAAAACTCCTTGTTGCGCCTCCTTTATTTGAGTAGTAAGGTTATTATGAATCATTATATTCATAGATTTTACTCGAATGGGTTCTCTGTCCTTCTTGCTCAAGGCATCGGCTACCACATTTGCCTTCCCCGGGTGGTAACGAATCTCAAAGTCGTAATCATTCAATAATTTAATCCACCTACGCTGCCTCATATTCAGTTGTTTCTGATTAAATATGTGTTGAAGACTTTTGTGGTCGGTATATATAATACTTTTGACCCCATATAAGTAGTGCCTCCAAGTCTTTAATGCAAAAACAACCGCGCCTAATTCCAAATCATGCGTCGTATAATTTTGTTCGTGAATCTTCAATTGTCTAGACGCATAAGCAATCACCTTCGTTCGTTGCATTAATACACAACCGAGACCTTGCTTTGATGCGTCACAATAAATCACAAAATCATCATTCCCTTCAGGCAATGACAATATAGGAGCCGTAGTTAGCTTTTTCTTCAATAACTGAAATGCTTTCTCTTGTTCATCATTCCATTCAAATTTCTTCCCTTTATGCGTTAATGCAGTCAAGGGTTTTGCTATTCTGGAAAAGTCTTGGATAAACCTTCTGTAGTAACCAGCTAGTCCTAAAAACTGGCGTATGTGTTTCGGAGTTTTCGGGGTTTCCCACTTTTCAACAGTTTCTATCTTTGCCGGATCCACCTTAATACCTTCTTTGTTCACTATGTGACCGAGGAATTGAACTTCTTCCAACCAAAATGCACACTTTGAAAACTTAGCGTACAATTCTTCCTTCCTCAATACTTCTAACACCTTTCTCAAATGTTCACCGTGTTCTTGGTCATTCTTTGAGTAAATAAGTATGTCATCAATGAAAACAATGACAAACTTGTCAAGGTATGGTCCACACACTCGGTTCATAAGGTCCATGAACACAGCTGGTGCATTAGTTAAACCAAACGGCATGACCATAAACTCGTAATGACCGTAACGTGTTCTGAAAGCAGTCTTTGGAATATCATCTTCTTTCACCCGCATTTGATGATACCCGGAACGTAAGTCAATCTTTGAATAAACAGACGAGCCTTGTAGTTGATCAAATAAGTCGTCGATTCTCGGTAGTGGGTAGCGGTTCTTGATGGTAAGTTTGTTCAACTCTCGGTAGTCGATACACAACCTGAATGTACCATCTTTCTTCTTGACAAACAAAACAGGAGCTCCCCACGGTGATGTGCTTGGTCGAATGAAACCACGCTCTAAAAGTTCTTGTAATTGGCTTTGCAGTTCTTTCATCTCGCTGGGTGCGAGTCTGTAAGGAGCACGAGCTATTGGTGCAGCTCCTGGTACAAGATCTATTTGAAATTCAACGGATCGATGTGGGGGTAATCCCGGTAATTCTTTCGGAAATACATCGGGAAATTCTTTTGCAATGGGAACATCATTGATGCTCTTTTCTTCAGTTTGTACTTTCTCGACGTGTGCTAGAACAGCATAGCAACCTTTTCTTATTAGTTTTTGTGCCTTCAAATTACTAATAAGATGTAGCTTCGTGTTGCCCTTTTCTCCGTACACCATTAAGGGTTTTCCTTTCTCTCGTATAATGCGAATTGCATTTTTGTAACAAACGATCTCTGCTTTCACTTCTTTTAACCAGTCCATACCGATTATCACATCAAAACTCCCTAACTCTACTGGTATCAAATCAATCTTAAATGTTTCGCTAACCAGTTTAATTTCTCGATTCCGACATATATTATCTGCTGAAATTAATTTACCATTTGCTAATTCGAGTAAAAATTTACTATCCAAAGGCGTCAATGGACAACTTAATTTAGCACAAAAATCTCTACTCATATAGCTTCTATCCGCACCCGAATCAAATAAAACGTAAGCAGATTTATTGTCAATAAGAAACGTACCCGTAACAAGCTCCGGGTCTTCCTGTGCCTCTGCCGCATTAATATTGAAAACTCTTCCGCGGCCTTGTCCATTCGTGTTCTCCTGGTTCGGGCAATTTCTAATAATGTGGTCCGGTTTTCCACATTTATAACAAACTACATTGGCATAACTTGCTCCGACACTACTTGCTCCGCCATTACTCGTTCCGACACCATTTGTTCCTTTCATTCTATTAACCCCTGGTCCGTAGACCTCACACTTCGCCGCGCTATGACCATTTCTTTTACACTTGTTGCAAAATTTGGTGCAGAACCCCGAGTGATACTTTTCACACCTTTGGCATAGCTGCTTCTGATTGTTGTTGTTGTTGCGGTTATTATTGTTGTTGGGATGATTGTTGTAGTTGCTGTTGTTGTTGTTGTTGTTGTTGTTGTTGGGCCGTTTGTTGTAGTTGCGATTGATGTTGCGATTGTTGGGATAATTGTTGCGATTATTGTTGTAATTGCTGTTGTTGTTGTATTGGTGATTCTTATCACCGTTTTCCTCCCACTTTCTTTTGACTTGCTTCACATTGGCCTCTTCAACAGTCTGTTCTTTAATTCTTTCTTCAATCTGGTTCACTAGTTTGTGAGCCATTCTACATGCCTGTTGTATGGAGGCGGGCTCATGTGAACTTATATCTTCTTGGATTCTTTCCGGTAATCCTTTCACAAACGCGTCGATCTTCTCTTCCTCATCTTCGAATGCTCCCGGACACAATAGGCACAATTCTGTGAATCGTCTTTCGTACGTGGTAATATCAAATCCTTGGGTTCGTAACCCTCTAAGTTCTGTCTTGAGCTTATTGACCTCGGTTCTGGGACGGTACTTCTCGTTCATCAAGTGCTTGAATGCTGACCACGGTAGTGCGTACGCATCGTCTTGTCCCACTTGCTCTAGATAGGTATTCCACCATGTTAACGCAGAACCTGTGAAGGTATGCGTAGCGTACTTCACTTTGTCCTCTTCAGTACACTTACTTATGGCAAACACCGATTCGACCTTCTCGGTCCACCGTTTCAATCCGATCGGTCCTTCGGTTCCATCAAATTCCAAAGGTTTGCAGGCAGTGAATTCTTTGTAGGTACATCCTACACGATTTCCTGTACTGCTAGATCCAAGGTTATTGTTGGTATGTAGCGCAGCCTGTACTGCAGCTATGTTTGAAGCTAGAAATGTACGGAATTCCTCTTCATTCATATTCACGGTGTGTCGAGTAGTCGGTGCCATTTCCTTCAAAATAGTCAAATGGAACAAGTTAATCATACAGAAAATTAAGAGTAGTTAATAGTATTTCGAAGCATAATATGAACTCATTTATAAAAGCTTTTTCTTCATATTAGCGTTTTATAAGTTTAAATTCGGGTAGTACCTACCCGTTAAGTTCATACTTAGTAGCTAATATACAATTCAACTACTACAATTCTATATGAAAAACTGATTATAATAATATTTCGCGTTCAAACTTTTACACAATATTTTACAAACTTACAATACCGCTTATTTTACATATAGCATGAAATATAGCACACAATAAATTTGATACAAGATGGTTGTGAAGATAATTCTAGCTAGTACACAAGTCGTTCAGCAAAGGCAATAAAGACACGTAATTCATACGTCCAGAAACAAGTCATGCATTCTGGTTTTACTAGGATTACTTCCCATCCTTGGTCTTGTGGAACATAACCGTTATGGCCGTTGATAAGACAGCGTGTTGTAACGTCGTCAAAGGGACGAGGGTTACGTAATGTCCAACAGTCCCGTAACAATCTAAAAACCTCATTTCTTACCCCAATTACCGACTCCGTCACTTGTGGGAACGTTTTGTTTAATAGTTGTAGCCCGATGTTCTTGTTCTCACTTTGGTGAGAAGCGAACATTACTAATCCGTAAGCATAACATGCTTCTTTATGTTGCATGTTAGCCGCTTTTTCTAAATCACGAAGTCCAATATTCGGATATATTGAGTCAAAATAATTTCTTAACCCATTGCGTAAAATAGCATTTGGGTTCCCCGCAATATATGCGTCAAAGTAAACACATCGTAACTTATGGATTTCCCAATGTGATATCCCCCATCTTTCGAATGAAAGCCTTTTATAAACCAAGGCATTCTTGGAACGTTCTTCGAATGTCTTACAAACTGATCTCGCCTTAAATAGTTGTGCCGAAGAATTCTGACCGACTTTAGACAAGATTTCATCAATCATGTCTCCGGGTAGGTCTCTTAAAATATTGGGTTGTCTATCCATTTTGTGTTTTTATACTGTAAAATAGACAAGAGTTAGATTCATAAAAAAAATACTTATTAATACAAGCAATTTTTACATATATCATAAAGCATAAGCACACTATATTACTTATATTACACCACACGAATACAACTATCTTATTCCGACTCGCTTATTTCTTCTTCTTCGGTTTTGGTTCGTTTTGCCAAGTTTCTAGGGATATATGATGTTCCCCTAATACGAGCCGTCGTTATCCACATTGGTTTAGAAAAACCTGGTGGTCTAGAGGTTCCCGGGTCATTGTTACAACTTAAGGACTTCGGGGGTTGACGATACATATAAAGTTCATCGGGGTTGGAATTAGATTTCTCTATTTTTATGCTCTTTCCCTTATTATTTTCTTTTGCCTTTTTAAATTCAGTTGGGGTAATTTCTATAACATCATCGGAATTCTCGTCGGAATCCGATTCATCGGAGAATTGGTAATCCTCCCAATATTTTGCTTCCTTGGCGGAAACACCATTGACCATAATTAACCTTGGTCGGTTGGTTGAGGATTTTCTTTTACTTAATCGTTTTATTATTTCCCCCACCGGTTCTATTTCTTCATCCGGTTCCGATTCTTCTTCCGGTTCCGATTCTTCTTCCGGTTCCGACTCTTCTTCCGGTTCCTCTTCGGGAACTTGTGAATCAGTCCACGAATCATTCCAATTTACATTTGACTCTTCATTATTATTAGGTGAGTCAATGGGACTTGTTCTAGAGGTAGACATCTATCACATAATATCAAACGCGTTAAGAGATTAATATATCACATAATATTCACATGTTAAAAATATATAGTTTCCAACAAAATTTGTTAAGCAATCATTTTTCAAGTAAACACGGTCGAAGTCCAGACTCACTAATGCATCCTAACAAACTAGATAAGACACACTAATGCAAAATTCTGGTTCTCTAAGACCAACGCTCGGATACCAACTGAAATGTCCCATTCTTATTGATTAAAAACGTTCCATATTAATTGATTTCGTTGCGAGGTTTTGACCTCTATATGAGACGTTTTTCAAAGACTGCATTCATTTTAAAACAAACCATAACCTTTATTTCATCAATAAAGGTTTAAAAAGCTTTACGTAGATTATCAAATAATGATAATCTAAAATATCCTGTTTACACACGACCATTACATAATGGTTTACAATACAAATATGTTACAACAAAATAAGTTTCTTGAATGCAGTTTTTACACAATATCATACAAGCATGGACTCCAAATCTCGTCCTTATTTAAGTATGCGACAGCGGAAGCTCTTAATAATCACCTGAGAATAAACATGCTTAAAACGTCAACAAAAATGTTGGTGAGTTATAGGTTTAACCTATATATATCAAATCGTAACAATAGACCACAAGATTTCATAATTCAATACACATCCCATACATAGAGATAAAAATCATTCATATGGTGAACACCTGGTAACCGACATTAACAAGATGCATATATAAGAATATCCCCATCATTCCGGGACACCCTTCGGATATGATATAAATTTCGAAGTACTAAAGCATCCGGTACTTTGGATGGGGTTTGTTAGGCCCAATAGATCTATCTTTAGGATTCGCGTCAATTAGGGTGTCTGTTCCCTAATTCTTAGATTACCAGACTTAATAAAAAGGGGCATATTCGATTTCGATAATTCAACCATAGAATGTAGTTTCACGTACTTGTGTCTATTTTGTAAATCATTTATAAAACCTGCATGTATTCTCATCCCAAAAATATTAGATTTTAAAAGTGGGACTATAACTCACTTTCACAGATTTTTACTTCGTCGGGAAGTAAGACTTGGCCACTGGTTGATTCACGAACCTATAACAATATATACATATATATCAAAGTATGTTCAAAATATATTTACAACACTTTTAATATATTTTGATGTTTTAAGTTTATTAAGTCAGCTGTCCTCGTTAGTAACCTACAACTAGTTGTCCACAGTTAGATGTACATAAATAAATCGATAATTATTATCTTGAATCAATCCACGACCCAGTGTATACGTATCTCAGTATTGATCACAACTCAAACTATATATATTTTGGAATCAACCTCAACCCTGTATAGCTAACTCCAACATTCACATATAGAGTGTCTATGGTTGTTCCGAAATATATATGGATGTGTCGACATGATAGGTCAAAACATTGTATACGTGTCTATGGTATCTCAAGATTACATAATATACAATACAAGTTGATTAAGTTATGGTTGGAATAGATTTGTTACCAATTTTCACGTAGCTAAAATGAGAAAAAGTATCCAATCTTGTTTTACCCATAACTTCTTCATTTTAAATCCGTTTTGAGTGAATAAAATTGCTATGGTTTCATATTGAACTCTAATTTATGAATCTAAACAGAAAAAGTATAGGTTTATAGTCGGAAAAATAAGTTACAAGTCGTTTTTGTAAAGGTAGTCATTTCAGTCGAAAGAACGACGTCTAGATGACCATTTTAGAAAACATACTTCCACTTTGAGTTTAACCATAATTTTTGGATATAGTTTCATGTTCATAATAAAAATCATTTTCTCAGAATAACAACTTTTAAATCAAAGTTTATCATAGTTTTTAATTAACTAACCCAAAACAGCCCGCGGTGTTACTACGACGGTGTAAATCCGGTTTTACGGTGTTTTTCGTGTTTCCAGGTTTTAAATCATTAAGTTAGCATATCATATAGATATAGAACATGTGTTTAGTTGATTTTAAAAGTCAAGTTAGAAGAATTAACTTTTGTTTGCGAACAAGTTTAGAATTAACTAAACTATGTTCTAGTGATTACAAGTTTAAACCTTCGAATAAGATAGCTTTATATGTATGAATCGAATGATGTTATGAACATCATTACTACCTTAAGTTCCTTGGATAAACCTACTGGAAAAGAGAAAAATGGATCTAGCTTCAATGGATCCTTGGATGGCTCGAAGTTCTTGAAGCAGAATCATGACACGAAAACAAGTTCAAGTAAGATCATCACTTGAAATAAGATTGTTATAGTTATAGAAATTGAACCAAAGTTTGAATATGATTATTACCTTGTATTAGAATGATAACCTACTGTAAGAAACAAAGATTTCTTGAGGTTGGATGATCACCTTACAAGATTGGAAGTGAGCTAACAAACTTGAAAGTATTCTTGATTTTATGTAACTAGAACTTGTAGAATATATGAAGAACACTTAGAACTTGAAGATAGAACTTGAGAGAGATCAATTAGATGAATAAAATTGAAGAATGAAAGTGTTTGTAGGTTTTTTTGGTCGTTGGTGTATGGATTAGATATAAAGGATATGTAATTTTGTTTTCATGTAAATAAGTCATGAATGATTACTCATATTTTTGTAATCTTATGAGATATTTCATGCTAGTTGCCAAATGATGGTTCCCACATGTGTTAGGTGACTCACATGGGCTGCTAAGAGCTGATCATTGGAGTGTATATACCAATAGTACATACATCTAAAAGCTGTGTATTGTACGAGTACGAATACGGGTGCATACGAGTAGAATTGTTGATGAAACTGAACGAGGATGTAATTGTAAACATTTTTGTTAAGTAGAAGTATTTTGGTAAGTGTATTGAAGTCTTTCAAAAGTGTATAAATACATATTAAAACACTACATGTATATACATTTTAACTGAGTCGTTAAGTCATCGTTAGTCGTTACATGTAAGTGTTGTTTTGAAACCTTTAGGTTAACGATCTTGTTAAATGTTGTTAACCCAATGTTTATAATATCAAATGAGATTTTAAATTATTATATTATCATGATATTATTATGTATGAATATCTCTTAATATGATATATATACATTAAATATCTTTACAACGATAATCGTTACATATATGTCTCGTTTAAAAATCATTAAGTTAGTAGTCTTGTTTTTACATATGTAGTTCATTGTTAATATACTTAATGATATGTTTACTTATCATAGTATGATGTTAACTATATATATATCCATATATATGTCATCATATAGTTTTTACAAGTTTTAACGTTCGTGAATCACCGGTCAACTTGGGTGGTCAATTGTCTATATGAAACATATTTCAATTAATCAAGTCTTAACAAGTTTGATTGCTTAACATGTTGGAAACATTTAATCATGTAAATATCAATCTCAATTAATATATATAAACATGGAAAAGTTCGGGTCACTACAACAATCAGGTACCGCGAAGTCTAAGTACGCAATGTTATTAAAGCCAAAGTTGGACTATGTTCGAGACCATGCTCGGGCCATAATTAGGTGCCGCGAAGTCTGATTTCATTCATTGTTTTTAAGCCAAAGTTTGGCAGCTTTCAAGACCATGCTCGGGCCGCAATGAGGCACCGCGAAGTCTGAAAACGCCGTGTTTTTTGAAACTAAATTCGGGCTATTTGCAAGACCGTGCTCAGGCCGTATAATCGGGCACCGCGAAGTCTTTTTGAGTAATATTGTTGAATCAAACAAGAGCCACTTTTAAGGCAATACTTTCACGACAATGGTGGTGTTTTATTCTTCAACGAACGGGCTATCTAATGTGTGCCAAAAATGTGTGTCAAGTTGCTCGTTATGCTAACAGAGCTGTTTGTTCAATTAA
Organism: Rutidosis leptorrhynchoides; assembly: GCF_046630445.1. Classification (NCBI taxonomy): domain Eukaryota; kingdom Viridiplantae; phylum Streptophyta; class Magnoliopsida; order Asterales; family Asteraceae; genus Rutidosis; species Rutidosis leptorrhynchoides. Next base: position 318,041,257 of record NC_092337.1, read on the forward strand.
GATATTTTCTCAAGCACTTGAAGTGCGTAATACAACGTCGCACACTTGTATGCGCTAGGAAAAATATACGCGCTTTATTGTTTTCGAGCTGCGCAGTAGTTGCTTGTAAACATCGTAAATTGTTTTTCAGAATCACGGTACACATATATTTTTAAACCGCGCAATTTCAATATTGTTCAAGAACTTTCTATCACAAAGCTCGGGCAGAATTCAATGTGTATGAAACTGACTCAATGAGCTCAGGCTAAATTTTTTGAGCCGAATGACATTTTATGATGATTAATTTCTCATTTATCATATAATTATTGTAAAGTAGTGATGTCGATATGACGTCTTCAACATCGGAGTTTTTTCATTGATATCTTCGCAATTATTGGTACATATCATGACCAATCCAACTGATTATAAATCACATTTGATGAATGAATTTCTTCGTTCTGTGATCTTAAATCACAACTTGAAAATCAATTTAGCTATCAGAAAATCATATCTTAATCCATAAATTGGAACCAAATGCTATTCATATTTCGGAAGTAAAATATTACATATCTCTTAATCAATTAAGGTATTAGTTGCTGAGATACGCAAAAAATTTCTTACAGATCTAATATCAATATTTTAATCCAGTTACGGATGTGCGATTCATTTACTGTTAACAAAATTTGCAAATCGCATCCACAAATTATACTTGATTCAGATCGTGAATAAGGTGATATGAACTTACATTATATTCAAACGAATTGAACTTTCCGTAAGAACATGAGACTTTGCTTGTTCTAGTCCCACGAATGGCACCAGTTGATCAATCCTAGATCCGTCTTCCTTACGGAATTGGATCAAGGATCGAGTGCAATTAGGAGGATTGGGGTGTTGTTGTTTGTTTTGGGCCCTGATTGTAACACCCTAGGCAAATCCCACATTGCCCACACACATGAGTGATCATGGGATTATAATGTAATACTCACGCTTAAATGACACAACGCGTTTTGGGATCACAGGCAGAGCAGATGTGCGAGTACGTTGCAGTTAAGCGTGCTCGGGCGAGAGCACTACCAGGATGGGTGACCTCCTGGGAAAGTGCTTCTCGTGTGTGGTCGCCAAGAAAAAGCCGTGCGCCTGCGGGCAAAGCGGACAATATTGTGGTCATGTTAAGCTGGGGTGTTACAGAATGGTATCAGAGCCACTCATGTGCCGTTGGGGGTGGTGGGGCAAACCTCATCGAGGACGATGAGTCCCTAAGGGGGGGTGAATGTAACACCCTAGGCAAATCCCACATTGCCCACACACATGAGTGATCATGGGATTATAATGTAATACTCACGCTTAAATGACACAACGCGTTTTGGGATCACAGGCAGAGCAGATGTGCGAGTACGTTGCAGTTAAGCGTGCTCGGGCGAGAGCACTACCAGGATGGGTGACCTCCTGGGAAAGTGCTTCTCGTGTGTGGTCGCCAAAAAAAAGCCGTGCGCCTGCGGGCAAAGCGGACAATATTGTGGTCATGTTAAGCTGGGGTGTTACACTGATGATCATCTTTCACTTTTACAATTAAGTGATCAACCACCCCGACCCGGTCTTGACTCTTCGTTAGCATAATTCACCTTAGCTCAATGTCGAAATTCCTTGGGCGAAGTCACAAGTGAAAATCACAAAGGCTTGGGGCAAATGGTAGAGAATCAACAACCTATAAATGAGAGGCCAAGCTCCCTATTTATTGGATTCAGAATATTCGCGGTGAGCGGATCGTAGATCGTGGATTATCATACATTTGTGCGGATCACGGATTATCGCGGATTATTGCGGATCATCGCGGATTATCGCGGATCATTGCGGATCATCGCGGATCATTGCGGATTCCTATACACTTGTGCTAAAACTTAGTGCAAGGTAGTGCTATATGCACTATCAGTTATATTCTCATTGCTATAAAGAATACTATCAGAAACACATACAACAGGCTAACATATTGTAACATCCTTAATCGGGCCTAGTTGTAAGATTACTATTTTGCCCTTAAGTTTGTATTGCGTTATTATATGCTTTTATTTCTATTTAATATTTATTATTATTAATGATGTGGTTAGGACCAGTTTGTGACAAGGGTCACAGAATAGGTTTGTTTATTTAATTTGGACTCCGTTTGGGTTGCCAAATGACGTACGAAAGATATCAGATAACTGATAAATACCCGTGTGTTGTGAGGTGGGGAATATAGCAGCCTTAAGTGATTAAGTGTAGGATAATACTTTCATTTTCCAATTATTCCCAAATATCACCAACCGTGCCTAACCTTCATCATACATCAAACCCTAATCCTTTAACATTGATCTTGAGCTCAAATTGGTGTTAGAATTGTGTTTGTTATCGTTTACTGAGTCTATCAAGGTAAGTAACATGTGTTTTGTGTTCAATTCGTTGTTAAATTCATAGTTTTGTGTGAGTTTTGTAAAAAGCTTGAATTTGTGTCAAAACAAGTGATTTAAGTGTTGTTATGGTCAAATTTTTGTGGATTTTGAGTCTATAACAAGTAGTGAACAAGTTGTGGTCGATTTTGGTGTTTAAAACGAGCTCTAGATCGAGATTTGAGGATTTCATCGTGAAGTCCGTAGCCTTTGTTCAGTTTCTGATGAAGATGAACACACTGGGCCGACTGTCGGTCGACAGTCGACCGACTGAGGGTTGAACCGACCGACTGTTGAGTGAACCGACCGACTGAGAATTACCTTCGGCCGATTGATGTATTACCAAATGAATCGACCAACTGGGATGGTCAGTCGACCGGTTGTGTCGACCGGTTGTGTCGACAGTCGACCGATTGTAAGGGTCAGTCGACTGGCTGAGTGTCCAGGGCAGAATATTTTACCTAAGTGTTGATTTTTAGCCGTTATGCTGCCCGTTTGTATTTTGATGTTCTGGATGTAAATTTTGAAAGTGCATAAGTGTTAAGCAAAAATTTTTAGCGGATACTTTTTATGACAAAAATTTATATATTGTGTTATTTGATGTTAACGAACAGAAACTAACTTGTGGATATGTTTTTCTCAGGAGAAAGAGAAGATTCAGTGATTAGATAGCTGAATACCTTCTCGTTTGCTGGTAATCGGTGAGTGGGACTAACTGGAGATTATAGTATATAGAAGCATGTTATATTATGATTGTCATGCTTGTTAGATATACTTATTGTTGTGGTTAGTTAGTTCTTGTGATGACTGCATGTTAGTTGATGCTTGTCTGCTGGAGCCCAGTGCGTCCCTATTGTGTGGTAGCCTCGGTAGGAGAGATCAACCTGCGGGTTTGGTTCCTTTGTGGTAGCCTAGACAACCGTGGTGTATATATATGTGAATGACGCGTCCGTCGCGTATGGATTATGTATATATATACGGTGGTGGAGGAACTTCTGGTAAGCCCCAGTCCGATCAGCTGGTGGTTAATGGTTTGGCCGAGCCGCCAGAGTCTCTGTAGACGGCACTTGGGTGATGTTTGTGTGTTAGACTATTGTGACATGATTAGTATAACACTTATGTATGCTATGGCCTATAGTTAGTCGTACTCACTTAGCTTCATGCTAATTCCCCTCTATCTCCTCCCTGCAGGTTGTTAGCTTTTGTAGATAGTGCTTTTGGGAGAAGACGGACATGATGATGTTATGTTTGACAGGGTTAACTCTGATGTGGTCTTTTAGAATATGAACCATGTACTTTTGATAACAGAATGTATTTACGTCTTTTCCTGTTAATATGTAATTTGTTTTAATGACACGTGACATCGGTTTGTACAATTGTTGATATCGTATTTAATTATTATTATTATGCTTCCGCCACGTATTAAAAAAAAAAAAAATTAGCGGTGTCACACATATGAATGCTGATTTGGTGGTCGATTGATCAATCGATCATTAATTAACCTCACTCATCCATCGTCGGAAATGCTTGTGCGATTCCATGAACAACGAAACTCTTAGTCGACAACAAATCTGGTGAAGTTATCTCGATTCTGTTAACCGATAGCAACTGACCACCACCAAAACTAACTGCATTTCCAGTTATTGTAACTTTTTTACCCGGGTACAAACTATTTATCGATTCGCCTTTGTGCATAGACACCAAGTCACTAAAAGAATATTTCTTTGGCACAATATGAGACCTCATCAACTTATTAATCACAAATGAAGGCATTTTAGTAACTTCAATAATTGGAGGTGCAAATATCGTCATCGAAGTTATATCAGGATGGTCATTTATAATCCCATTAAGTACGTTGTATAACGCGAATGCAAACGGTGCATAACCTGATGAACTCAAGAATTTCACCACAAATTTCCATTCAGCTTTAACTTTCAAAAAATCAAGACTCATTTTATTCGCACCGTTAACATTTAACAACACCCGGGTTTTATTATTCGTGTTGCAAATGGGCAACTGGTTGAATTCTTGATGACTTTTGAAAGAAGCAAAAGTTCCATTAACTCCATGAATTACAAGTGGGCCTTGTAGAAACAAGTCTGGATGAGTGATTAAGATGTTATTGATTTCAAGAAGACGGTTTTCAATGTCTTTTTTAGTAATGGAGATTTGTTGTTGTTGAAAGTTTGTAATGAAGCAAGTGTTCAAGGGTTTGTTTAGTAAATCTTGAAAGGTAAGTTTTAAATGTGAGATGTGATAATTGATAAGTCATTGCGGAATCGGGGATTGCGAAAACGGTGGATTCGGGTGTTGAGAGGAAGAGATTTGGTGAGATGTGAAGGAGAGTTGCAAAGAAGTTGAATCCGTTTGATTCAAGAAAATGTGTAGCGTTTGATGACATGTCGAGCGGTGTTGTGGTGGTTGATGGTGAATTGAACTGCGGATTCGAAATTACCACCCATTATCGGAGATGGAGAGGAAATTAGAGTTAATGATTTACGCTTTTTGTATTTTTAGTTAAATGACTGTGTGTGTTGTTATGTGTGAATGGCAGGAAAGTTAGTTTAATTATACGGAGGCCCGATTTATATCATATTTAGGCTTTGTTCCCAAGTTGAAAATTGAAGGGAAATGAAATAAGGTGAAAGGGAAATTTAAAGAAATGGTGTTTATAAGTTTAATGTTGGATAGAAGGGAAAGGATTTGGAAGTGTTATTTGATCTAATTTCTCTTCCACTCATTCCTTCTAAATTGGACGGATCCACTTTCTCCCCCTTTCATTTCATTCCCTTTCCTTCAATTGAATACTCTGGAACATAGCCTTACAGTAGGTCCATTGAGTTTTGGATAAGTTAAGTTTATGCTATTCTTCTCTCTTACATATATAATAATAAAAAATAAATGAGATCACCTAAAATAAAAATATGCAATCTTAGCCATCAAATTTTTTCCAACTACTAAATCAAAACCATTAAAAATTCCATGTCAGCATTATGAACTCATAATCAACAATTTAAGAATTAGACTGACTAAATTACCCATCCTCATGATTAAAAACACGGGAGTGTAACAAAAAATTAGGGGTTATGGAATAGAATCTCATAATGGCAAAAATAGCTCACATATCACTCAAATTTCCTCTCAAAAGGAGACTAATCGTATCAGTTACAGTTCCACCAAGAACTTTCAAATATGTTCACCAGATCGATCCACGGTCGAAATTGATTTCACGATCTGCAATTGGAGCCAGTGCGATGGAACCGCCAACGTTACAATGATGAAATATTCAATTGATTGGAGTCAGTTCATGATCTAAATTAATTCAATTGAAAATGGATGAAAATGATGCTCAACAATGGTCTTAATCCGATCACGGATGTCACATAATAGAGGTAATTCGCTGAATAATCAAAACACCACTAGGATTATAATCACATATATTTTTTACTTTTTTTATTTTATTAAATTTAGGTTTAGGTTAAACGGGTTTCTGATATTCATGAGTTTTTTTTTATCAAATTTATTAAGCGTATACATCTTCATACAGTTCCTATTCCGCCAAATAATTAAAACATCACTAGGATTATAATTACATCTATTTTTTACTTATTTATTTTTATAAATTTAGGTTTAGGTTGAACGGGTTTCTGAAATACATGAGTTTTTTTTTTATCAAAATTTTTAAGTGTAAACATCTTCATACAGTTCCTAATTCGATTTCTCTAATATTCATGCTACTGTCATTTGTTAGCTTTAACATGATGGAAATTCCTGAAACATTGTATACATATTGATACATTAACTCTGGAAGTATCTGTTCTCCAATAAACGATCTTTAGTTAAACAGGCAGTAGGATATATAATTTTATTATTGCCATATACAAATGATTTGTAATGAGTATACTTATCATTAAATGGTTAATCTATGAATATAAGATTATTAACTAAAGTTTTTATTATTGCCTCAGTTTATTTCAATACATTGTAACATATGTTATTACATTAATTAGATGGTTAATACTGATCACATTATGTTTGAAAGTTCAATGACAGTTTTAAGTCTTAACATAACATTAATGTACAGGTAATACCTCAATTTAGTCCAAAAATAACTCGATTTTGATACTATACCATTATAGTAGGAAGTTCATTGACAGTTTTATACACCATTAATATACATGTAATACTCTAATTTAGTCCAAAAACTAACTCGATTTGATATTATCTGTTACAGCCACTTTATTCAAATTTTCCTTGATTTTAGCATCAACTAGTTTATAACCCGCGACTTCAAGGGATTATAGATAAAAACTATCGTAATAAGTATAAATGATGTAATGATACATGTCATTTCTAATCATATTGATTTTTTAAGAACGTATGTCATCTAGTTCAGCGTATTTAGTAATTTGATATATAAAGGGGTTTGTATTATATAGGTTTATTGTGATTTGTGTTAATCTATGTTCATTTATTTTATTAAGTGTCGACAACTACTATAAGTTATATATAAATATGAACATTGTAACAATGTATTCCTTACCTATCATATCGGTTGCAAAAGTGGATGTTGATTTTGTTAAATTTTCTTAAGTTACCTTTTCGTGGGAATGTTCTTGTCAATTTGAGTATAAATTTTAATTGCTCATAAATTCATCGTGTACCCAAAGTAGGGTGTCTTCAAGGTTGTTTACTAATATTAGCTTGCTACCTGAAGCCTTCAAATATGATATCCGAAACATAAAAGTTAAAACTAAACCGGCGTACTTTCTACTACATTTTTCTAATTGACAAACCTAATTTATGATCACATAGTCATTACTAAATGCTACAACATGCAGAATCACATATACGTACATCGTCCGGTATCCGAAACTAAGCACAATTATATTAAAAAGAGATAAAAGAAAGTCCCACATTACAATCAATTCATATGCGAGACCTATGGCACGGAAAAAGCTTCTTAGGGCAAGGATCAGCACGGATGGCAGCATGGACCTTTTCGTAAAGCTCTTCAAAGCTATCTAGTTCAACCTCAGCATTGACGTAGTTAGAAGACTCTGACTAGTGTTTCTTTGTTTCATCTTCGATCAACATCTGTATCATTCAGGAAAAAAATTAATTATAAACTCATACACGAGAACATATGTAAGTGACAGTACATGACAAACAAAAAAAGGTCTTGTATTAAAAACGAACATGACTAACAATAAAAAGGTTTTATATTACAAAAGAAAGAAATGATGTAAACATATAAAAGTGAAAGCAAACAAAAAAATAATATATGAGAAGTGCTCACGTTCGTGTAGGCAGCAACGTGGCCACTGTAGATGTACTTGTAATGAAGTTCAGAATCAAGGCTCTTACCATCCTTGATATAACCAGCAAACCTCTTCTCACTGTGAGGAATTTCTAGTCCACCATCCAAGGCTAACTGTTTTCTTGATATAGTACAACATTACTCGTTAACTGTTATTCTTAAATAAACTAATAGAAAAATAAATATATTTATAAACATAAAGAGAATGAAAATAGAATTTATTGATCGAATGAATATGTACCTTGGGAGCACCAAAAACACGGTTTCCAGTGGTACCTATGAAGTTCCCTGACCTCTTTCTGCATAAATATTGCAGCCTTAGCAAATACCACATGATCCATAAAGTCATCATTTATATAAACCTCGAAGCTTATCTTGTAATTGGACAGCACAATCAAATTATACAATCTAGCAATCAAATCATGTCTAATCTAATTTCAGTTGTAGAAACTAATCCTTACAAAACTGACGTCCACTCGCATAATAAGTTTAAACCCATTTTTGACACTCTTTAATACTTTTCACCAAAACTTGAAAATGTTTTAAGGATGGTTTCTTCTACATGGACACAAAATTCTGAACGCACATCGAAACTGACATAAAGACACACAATTAGTAAAATCAAGTATGAACTTATAGTTGGTTTAAGTGTTGTTACAAACTTGTTTTGGTTTAAGTTACTTACATCGTTATCCAGGAGTACACAACAAAAAGCATTCGATTTGGTGCTTCATGGGCGGCGTGAAATCCATTTTCGGTATACTCTAGCACGAGAGGATTTGGTTGGCGTCATTTGCTTTCAAATTAGTTATCATTGTTGCAGGCTCCATTCTGCATATACGAAACCAAGGGTAATTCAGTTATTACATGCACATGATATGTAATTGCTCCACAAAAGTCATGTCATTCTATCATGTTAGTATCAGTTACTATAATGGCACCCAAAATATAATAATCGTTTGTTGTTATATAATAGAGGTAGCTACTTGTTTTCGCATGTTGTTTGATAAGTTGGATGTGTTAACCCTTCCAACAGTTCTTATTTCACGAAATTGTTTACATCCTTTATGCCAATTAAAGGTTTGTTTAAGTTCCGGCGTATCGCCCAAATTTTTTCATTCGCGTACCACATAAATTAGGGGTTGAATTGTAGATAACTTAACTTTGATGACACAATGTATTTCGTAGAAAAACACAGAAACAACACAATGTAATTTTAAACCTTGGTAAGTGAACAACCTGAAAACAACAAACAGAACACAGCCATTTAAACTTGTAAGTTTGGGTAACTAATATATATGTAGTGTACAATGATACATAGCTTATAAACTGATAAAGAACGCAGTAGCTAATACATATATCATCCAAATGTAAGTTAACACATAATGCTATTATTAAGGCGTCAACTCCCAATAACACATTACAAATAAAAATAACAATAAAGTAAACCTACAAAGACACTTAGGATAATGGATCATATACTGCAGCTTTAAACATCAAGTTTAACAACTTTACCAACAAAAAACGATAGTAAACATAAAACATAGAAAGCAACGCAAATTCTACCAAAAAGGTTAAACAACACCACATTACCTCTTACAAAACAAATGTCCAACAGATTGCAAGTTGAATTAAAATTCAAACAACAACGTGATAACAGCAAACACAATGCAGGTTGTATCTCCATAATACAAATATTACAATACATCTAAACCTATAAGAAAGGTAAGAACAGAACAAATCTTCAACCACAAATACAAAAAAAAAAAAAGTGATTAACTACAAAATAAATCTTAGGGTTAGAATTTTAGGGTAACAATTTTGATGCAATATTGTACACAACTTGGAATCAAATTTATCTATTGAAGAAATCGTGTAAAAGTCCTTGTATTTATAAAAGAATAGACAATTTAAAACGAAAAACCAAATCATATATTGGTACTTACAATTAGCAGAATCGATAGATTGGAACGGCATATCGTAAATCATCATAAATCCGATCACGATTTCATCATAAATCGTAAATATAAGAGGTACAATTCCGATTTACGAATCAATGAATCGTAAATATAAAAGGGTATAAACCCGACGACGAATCAAAAGTATTGAAGAATAGTTTGCTAAAACCAAACAATCAAAGTATTCGTTCAGAATTCTTCATTGTTTTTGATTGACGACTGGAACCTACGAACCCTAGATCTATAGAGAAATAAAACGTGTTTTGTTTTTTAATTGGTTACTGTGATAATGATAATGACCCCGTAAATTCATTTGGAACGGAATATTGAGAGGGTAGTGTTGTCACCCAACAATTGAAATGGATGAGAGAGACCATTGTTGAGTGATCAAGTAATCTAAGGGTTCTTATTAAAAGATGCTCTTTAATCTAATGGTCAGTTTTATTCCATTTAAAATTTTTGAATGTTGATTAGCAAAATTTGACTTTGTTATTATATATAATATAGAATATAGATATAGATTGTTTCTAATTGCTTTGAATGTAATTTCATCCATAAATAGAACCGTGTAGATGTCTATGCTTTTCAACCTTATAAATATGTCCTCCATATTACACAATTCCTCACTCACAAATCAATTCAACACTCAATAGCAACTAAAGCAAAACATCAATGGCAAACATTTCTGCAGTAACCCCACAGAACCAATTCACTAAAGAAAGGGATGACTACAAGATTGAATTGAAGGTACACAATGTGCGGAAGAAGTTCTTTTACTCCAATGCATCTGTTCCATCCTCACTTGAAATGATTTTGATCGACATAGAGGTTTGTAGCTTTGTCTATGTAGACATTTTTTAAAGTAACATCTCTAAATTTATGTTACATTTTTGATGATTTGAAATTGATTGTAGGGTAACAAGATTAGGTCTGGGATTGAGAAGGATAGAATCCGTTATTTTGAAGCTACTTTTAAGGAAGGGCGATTCTTATATCTTTCTAGGTTCAGTGTCATCGATAATATAGATGACAAAATCAAGTTTATCACTAATCCCTACAAGATTATGATTTACAAAACTGCTAAGGTGCAGAAGGCTCCTGAGTTTGAACTCCAAAATGTCATATTGTCACACCCCCAAAATGGACCAGGGGTAATTGTGACCAATCATATCATAACACAGTTGTATAAGCGAGAACGACTCTAAATGAGATGTTTTATTTATTAAATAAACAGCGGAAGCATTATTCAAAGTTTTACATCATAAGAGTACAGTAAATGGAAAATGTCTTAAACAAAATGATAAATATGAATGATGGACTCCATGCAAGCAGCAAAGCATACATCAATCATCTAGTAGCAAGTAGCAGCTAGCTCAATCATCACCTGAGATAAAACACGCTTAAAGTGTCAACCAAAAAGGTTGAGTGAAATTCATAGATTTATAAATAATATCCAAAGTTTTAGACCACAAGATTTAGTTTAAAGTTGATTGATATAGAAATATCAATCTAAAAGTGTTGCTGCATTTTGTAATATCGCTACTAAACAAGTTTACCCTATGACACCTTGTACTGTCAGTGTCGTGGAATCATTATTATGTAACCAAAGACCAACGGTCGAAAGGTTAGAGACTTTACTCTCAATAGGCCTACTCACAATAATTAAGTTTGCATCTAAACGTAGCAATTAACGATATTACGGTGGGGATTTAGCATGAATCAAAGCATGACAGCATAGTTAACAATTTAGTACTTGTGTCTAAGCGTAAAACAGTTATAAAGCAAGCATGTGTCTCACCCCAAAAGTTATAAAACAGTTATGAAACAGTAAAAAGTGGGGCTATGAAGTTCACCTTAATAGCACACGAAAGAATTGAACGGAAGGACGTGACCGAGATCTCAACTAGAGATAGAACGTATGATCAGACATTGCCTAACAGACAATAATATATAGTACTATATTGATAGTAATGGTTCACTAAAGAATTTCCATTTTCGAAAGGTTACTATTTATGGAAAGTTTCCACTTATAGTAATTTTCCAATTTTAGAAAGTTCGGGTTAATCTTTAGCAAGACGTTGTATAACTTTACTCAAACTTCGTTGCTATCAAATAAGTCAGGAATGACCAGATGTAACCGGGGGCCCAGGATTCTTGACCAGAATCTAAGTCATGGCATTCGAGATCCACAAGCTTACCCATAAATGGCAACCTAGACATCATTCACTTACGACCGTGAGTAGCGATGAAGTTCACATGAATTATACATTATCTTTGATTAACCTTCACTTTAGGTGTATACACACAACGAAATATTAATGTACTTAATAATTATATATGTGATAATATAACCTAAGTTTTATTTAATATTTAGTTATTATACCTTAGTATGTCTTATATATATTAAATATAATTACCTTTAAATAAATACCTAAATTACTTCAAAAATAATAGTGTTTTATTAATCGAACATTATTCAAAAATGTCTAAATAATAAATTAAATATCTAAAAATTACATACATAATTTTTATAGTCTTAGTTAATCATATAGATTAGTAGAAAAATTTAAGAAAACGTTTTTATTATATTTTTGTATTTATTTTTGTTTTTACCCTTAATGTATTCACAAAACAATTTTAATTCTACATAATTACTAAATAAACCCAAATAATTATTTTTATAATTTTTATAAGTTTCTATCAGTCTAATAACCTGTAGAAAAATATTTAAAAAAATATTTTTTTTATTATTTTATATTTATTCTTAATTTACCTTCGAATTACATAATAATAGAGTTTAATTATATAATAAATACCAATTCGACCCAAGTAATTATTTTTATAATTTTTTCAGATCTATAAAAGTTTTAAAAGCTCAGAAAAAAATTATATATATTTTATTTTTGGTTAAAAGTATTTATTACGAATTTTACATTGTTTTTACTTTTAAACATTACATAATTTGTATTTAATTATAAATAATATTCCATAAATTATCAAAATTATTTTTATGCATCATAACACTTATAATACTAATTATAACATATAAACATAATTAATTTCAAATTTTACAAAGAATATATACAATAAATATAAATATAAATGACAATATTGAAAAAAATTAATAAAAATAGAAAGTACCTCAAATTTTCTTCAAGGTTTTGAGAGAATAACTTAAGTTTTTGTGTTTGGCAAGAAAAAATGAATGAGGAGCCATGTATTTATAGGTAAAAAATGGTTGGTGAAAAGAAAAAAAAAATAATAAAATAAAGGTGCCAATTTTGACAAAATAATAAAATCATGTTAAAAATGTTTTTAATAAGTTTTTGTTTTTGAAAATATTTAGTCAAAATTCATGGGCTCATTATTTAATTTATAAAAAAATCTTATTTCTTTTTATTTTTATTTTTTTTATAAGCTAAAAATATATATAATGATTAAAATAACTTATCATTTAATTAATAATTATGTTACATATAGTTTTAAATATAATACTCATTAATATTAACTAAAGTTATTTTATATAATTAGTGTAAACTTTAGTTAACAGAACATGTCGACTAAAAATAAATATTTGATCAACGTCGAATTTAATTACGTATGGATAACAACCCTATAGTCAAATTAGTCAATTCAGGTATGGAAATATGAGGGTTGTTATAGTACCTACCCGTTAAAAGAAATTTCGTCCCGAAATTTAGTTGTTGCCATTAATCGGTGTTGTTCGTACATAGACGAGGATATTTATGTTTTATTTGGTTTTCACGTTCCCAGGTATGATCGGGGCCTTGCGTGAATTCCAACGGATAGAATATTGTTCTGTTTCAGGAATTAAAATCATACATACCATAATTTCTACAAGTTCTTCTAGGAAGTGCATTTTATTATTAATGCGGAGATCATTCAAAATGATGATGTTATGCAAGTCATTTCAGTAAATTGGATATATAAAATGTGTTATGAATAATATCGAGCTCATTTAAACCTTGAGCGTTTATGCCACAATGTTAGGGTAGACAAAACAGAGAGTAGTTCATGAAAATTATGAAGTTTGATAGAGATCATCATTGTTTACAACAAGAATATTGTAATGATGAATATAAGTTGAAGAATAAAGTTTTATCACTATTGAATAATATGGATAGAACGATTCGATTATAGAAAGAGTATAAACGAAGCAATCGTAAAAGAGTGAATGAGTAAATTAAATGTTCGCCTTAACTTTTGACGTAGTCACGATTGATTTCCGGAATTCAAGGGATTAAAGGAAATCTTCGTAATCTATAAGATTTGATTATCCGGTATTTACGTAATTTTGGGATTTCTTTGATTAAATGCGGTGAATTGCCTCGATTGCTGTGTTTGGAAATTTTACTATAAATTAGCTTCTTTCGTTTCATTATCTTCACCACTTCTATACTTTCTTCCTAGATTCATACTTCCAAAAAATTTGTTAATATGCTCAATCCCGTATTGATATTTGTTATTATATTAACCATATATACAGTCATGCTTCTTTTTCTTTTACCACCAGAGGAATCTGTTTACTTCTACTATGCTCTTGGGGTTATAGTGTTTTTAATTCTCCCGTGTCTTTATGTTGCTATACGCATTGATATACACGATTTGTAATTTCCGTGTTGTTATCGGGCTTTGTATTTTCCCTTATATGTCGGAGCTCTTTACCTTTTTATTCTGCTCTCGACTCTAAGTTAAGCGAGTAATGGTCCAGAATTTGTAGGTATGAAGTTTCGAATGAACCTAATGTTCTAAGCGTAATATCACGATTTGATTTGGTAAATTACCAAAATTACTGAGGATAGAACTATCAAGAATATATGTTATTGATATGTTCAGAGATTAAGTAGAATGTAAGAGTCGTGTAACATGGCAAATAATGATTATAAAGTCTATGAATCATCATCTTCCATTAAAAATTTAACATGACTTACTGTAATATAATCACGTTGGCCTGACGTCATTATATTATACTAACTCATGCTTCAATTTCCAACATTTCTTCAAAACATTTATAATTTAAACTTGAATTTTACTGAATATAGAAACTAAAATAGTTTCCTTTATAAAGATATCGCAAATAGATACTTAATTGTGGACAAGAATCGTTATGAAATTATCTTCAGAAATATAGAGGATATTTATAACGACATTTTGGAATTTCTAAGTTCGAAGGTTGATGAAGAAAAATTTTTCGCAAGCTTTTAACATAACTTCGGAGCAAGATATTCTCTAAAGATTTCATCGGATCCAGAATTACTTGGATTCTTTGAATATAGGGTTTGGTCCTTGTATTTGTCCTTGGTCTCCTCCATGGTTAGCTCAATCCGTTTTTCAGTTCTAAATTTTCTTTTGAGCTTTTCCAACCTACCATTCTTTATTATCAAACTTTTGGCCATTGAGACCATCTACAATTTTGCTGTTTCCTCTGCATTTATTGCAGCCATATTTGATTCATCAGTCATCAATCCGAGATGGTTTCAAGAAATTTCATTTTTAGATGATTAAACGCTGATTGTAATCGTCAACGGATCTAATGGTTGATGAATAGGCGTTGTTGATTTCAAAAGTAATGAACGATAATTTCGGTGGTTTGATGTGATAATTCATCATAGAATACAAATGAATATAATTCATGAATGTAGTGATCTTTCGGAATGAAAGGATCCGAAACTAATCATCCGGACGTTGTCCATATTGATTACAAACGAATTACAATAGTTGATAACATTGCTAGGTACTTTCCCTCTATATGATACATCTTACAAACGTTGCATTTATTCTTAAAAGGCAATCTATAGTTACATCCAGAATTGACATAATCGCCTGATATTTCATAATATTCAAATGACATAAACCGCCATTTACTTAATAATAGTCTCTATGAACTTCAATGACTCGAATGCAACGCCTTATGATATAAGTCCTTAATAGCCTCAAGTAGTATCCTTAGTACGAGCTAATGCACAGCGGAAGACTTAATTCATACCTGAGAATAACATGCTTTAAAATGTCAACATAAAGTTGGTGAGATATAGGTTTAATGCCGGCAGCGATATATATATATATATAGACCACAAGATTTCATATATAAACATTTTCATAAAAATATTCTAAGTGGTTGAGCACTTGGTAACCATACTTAACATTCAATCACGTCGCATATTCCCTTTAATATGAAATCTTACTACACCGTACCAAGTGTAGTCACAAAACGAAGTACTGTGCAACCGTTGAATACTGGTCTTCCAGTCCGGTTGGGATTGTCAGGCCCGATAGATCTATCAACAGGATTCGCGTTTACAATACCGCTGTAAATATTAGTTACCAAGCTACAGGGAAGTATGCCAGTGGTACAACTCAACGTAGAATATATTTTTCAGTTACTTGTGTCCATAACGTAAATCATTTATAAAAAACAGCGCATGTATTCTCAGCCCAAAAATATTTAGAGTTTAAAAGGGACTATATACTCACTTTCATCTTGAAGATATATATATTTTGACTTGGTCTCCGGTTGATATCACGAACCTATCCATATATAATATATCAATACCTTTTCTTTTTAAACAAACGTCACATATATATACTTGTTATACTTTTAATACTTTTAATAATTCCTTAGTCCGTAGTTAGCAGTTCGATGTTAGTAATTCAATTTTAATGGTTCATTTTTAGATGTTTAATAAACCCCCAACGAAATAATAAAACCCCCATCGTATATGTATTGGTCGAGATTAATCTTGACCCACGGTACCGGTGTTGTCAAATGACGTGTTGCGTACATAAAGTACCGGTGTTGTCAAATGACGTGTTGCGTACAATCATGAGATCTTATGATTAATCTTCTCGTGTTGTTTACGGGTAATCCTGAACCATATAAAATTGAATTATAAGTACATATATATAAAATATCATGTTATCTTAAAAAGATGTGATTTATTTAATTTTTCCCAATTATTTTCGTGGCTAAACTAGTCTTGGATATCCGATTTTGTTTCGGTCATAGTTTCTTCGTTACAACTCCGTTTTCGTTGATTCAACTTGCCATCTCCTTGGATCGAGTCCCTCTTTAAGACTATGAACTGTAAATACCTTAGTTTGTATTCAAAATCACACGGCATAGGTGAAGCTTTAGTGAAACTTATGAAGTTAAACATTTTTGTTACAAAAAATATCACTTAATGACCATTTTTCTAAAAATACTTATACTTTGAATTAAATCATGAAATTTTTATGTGTTAACATATTTATAGTAAAAATCATTTTTCCAGAGAATAAACTTCAAATTCAAAGTTTAAGATGGTTTTTAATTATCCAACCCAAAACAGCCCCCGGTTGCACTCCGACGTCGTAAAAACAGTTTTTAAGGTGTTCTTTGAAAAACGAAGTTATACCTTGTTAAATTAGCATATACTTAAGTTATATTACAGGTCTTGAAGTATTTTAAAAGTTAAGTTAGAAGGATCTATTTAGTTTGCAAACAAGTTTGAAAACTTTCAAACTATGTTCTTGTTGTTAAAATTGTATACCACAAAATATGATAGCTATATATATATGAATCGAATAAAGTTATGAACATAGTTACTACCTCAAGTTCCTTGGATAAGGTTGCTGTAAAAGAGGAGTAAAAAGCTAGAACCAAAAGGGTGATGGAATTGGATGAAAGATTGGAAGTAAGTTTGTGTTCTTGGAAGGATTTCTTGAAGTGTTTTTGTAAGGTTTTCTTATGAGGTTTAAGTGTTGTTTTTGAAGCTAAATGATGGGGAAAATGCTTAGAGATGATCAAGTATGAAGTTAAGAGTATTTTGAGAGAGAAATGGAAGTGTAAGTATGAGAAAATGGGGTGAAGAAATGGTGTGCATGCATAAAAACGTTTTTAGGTTATAAAGGAAAAAAAAATACCTAACTTTGTTTTCTTGCTAAATAATTCATGCTACTTGACAAATGGTTGGTTCCACATGTTTCTTAATCATTTAAGGCTGCTAAGGAGCAGATTTTTATTGGTATATACCAATAGTAAATACATCTAGAAGCTGCGTATGATACGGGTACATATACCCTAGGTATACGTATAGAAATCTTTGAGAAAACGGAACGAGGATTCAAATATAGCTATCTTTTGTAAATATACTTATATTGTTTTATGTATTTAAGTCTTTAAAAGTGATTAAATACATTACTTATACGATATATGTATAAACATTATAGGTCATAAGTATTTAAGTCAAATAACGTTACGTATGGTTATCGTTTTGAAAACTTAAGTTAGTAGTTTCAAAATATACTTATAACTTATTGTTATTAATACAAAATGAGATATTAAAACATTCTTAGATCATGTTAAATATGTATATATACATATATATACACAAACGTATAATTATCATATATTGTATAGTTCGTGATATCATCGGTCAAACTAGACGGTCAAACGTTGTGTAAAACTCTTTTCGAAAACATAAGTCTCAACAATTTGGATTACTTATCATGTTGGTAAGGTTTAATTTATGTAAATATTAATCTTATAAGTATAGAACGATCGAAAAAGTGCGGGTCAACTTTAGGGTTTTTGCTTATCGTGTCGGAACCATATAGAGATTAGAGTTTAAATTTGGTTGGAAATTTTCGGGTCGTTACAGTACCCACCCGTTAAAGAAATTTCGTCCTCGAAATTTGGTAGAGGTTGTCATAAATAACAATAGGAATGTTTTCATGACGAATATGAGGTAATAATGAAATTTTATCATTATTGAAAGATTTAGATAAAACGATTCGGTTATGTGAGACGCACGAGCGAAGCTATCACAAAAGAGTGAAATGAGTAAATATAGAATTGTTGTAATCGATGACGTGATTAGGATTGATTTCCGGAATTTATGGAAAATCTTACGTAATAAGATTTGGTTCTTTGGCGATCAAGATCTTCTTTGATTTAGTGCGGCGATCTGTTTCGATTTCTTTGTCGAATATTTTGCTATAAATCCATTTCCTTCTCTTCCTTATTTCCACAACTCACATCGTCTATCCTTTCTCCTTCAACTCATACCTTAAAGTATTCTTTTAAATGCTCCATCCCGTTCTAATTCTTGTTATACTTCTAACTTTCATATCTTTCATTCTTCTCTTTCATTTATCGCCTGAAGAATCTATTTACTTCTATCCTTTCCTCGGAATTATAATATTTTTAATTCTCCCGTGTCTTTACGTTGCAATACGTATTGATATACACGGTTTGTAAATCCTGGGTGATTTTCGGCCTTTGTATTCTTCATTATTTTTCAAAGCTTCATACTTTCGTTTTCTCTTCCTGACTTCGAGTCAAACGAGTAATGGTCCGGAATTTGTAGATATGAGATTCGAAATGAGTATAGCTAATGCTCTAAGAAAGAAATGGTAATAGGACAAATTTTGATTTGTCAAATTACCAGAATACCCCGGAAAAGATAGAACTGTCAGGATGACATGTTCCTATTATGTTTGAGAATTGGATAGAATGTAAGAGCCGTGTAACATGGCACATGATGATGGTACTGTGAATCATCACATTTCATTAGAAACTTAACATGACTTACTGTAATATAATGAAGTTGATCAAGTTTCATTATATTATACTAATTCATGCATCAGTTCCCAACACTGCTTCAGAACATTCCTATTTTAAACTTGAAGGTTTTAGAACTTAGAAACTAACACAGTTTCTTTTATGTTGTAACGCAGATATTACGGAGAGATAAATATTCTCAGATAAGAATAGTTGTGAAAATATTTCCAGAAATATGGAGAATATGTATAACGGAAGATATGAAGATATCTTATAATATCTAGGATAAGATGATGATGAAGAATATCATCGGGAAAGGTTTAGGATAAGGGGTAGGGTTTTTACTAATGGTTTCAGCAGGCACTGAATCGTTTGAATCCTTTGAAAGCAGATTCAGTTCTTGTGATTTATCTACATCCTCCTTCATACTTTGCTCAATCCGTTTTCCAGTTCCAACTCTCCTCTTTTTCTAAGCTTTACCAACACAATGTACTTCATCATTAAACTTTTGACTGTTAAAGTCGTTTACAGTTTTTGCTGCTTCTTCAGCATTTCAAGAACTACTTCATAGTCCAGGATTTTTTTTCAGAACTTCACATTCGAAATATGTAATTCTTAGGGATAGTCGTTCTCGGTATAACTGGGAGAATTTCTACGAGATTTTCAAAATACTGATTGCGGATCTCGCCAAAGAGATAACGAGTTGCTGGTACGTCTGCTGATGATGTTGTGAAAAAGGTTCTCCGGTAACAACGGCGAAAGGACAAAGTATAAATATTGAGATTATAATAGGAGTAGTCTCACTGAGAAGTCGAAGTGGAGCTGTGACAAAATTAGCTTCTTGAAAAGGAATCGTATGATTGTTTTTGATAATGAATGATAAGGAATTCGACACGGATACGTTTTAACTATAACTTCGGTTTCGAAAATTTTTCAGGTGCATCACTGTATGCATAAATCTTTCTTCCGTAAACGAGGTGCGGCTGGTTCAACTTCTCGATCGAGGTGTTTTCAAGAATCATGAAAAGATTTGAATGAGGATTATAATTGTCGAAGTACAAATGAGGTTTAGGATGAAATCAAGTGGCAAACTTGAAGAATTATTTAGTTTCATATGTTATAATCAATATTTTAATTTAATTCATTTTAATTGTCCAAAGTTAGCAGTCCAATAGTCCGATGGTTCAATGATTCATATATAATTTAATATATAATATTCGAATTAAATAATACGTATCGTGACCCGTATACCGGTCTCGGTGTCGATCACAACTCAAAGTATATATATATTTTGAAATCAACTCCGACCCTGTATAGCCAACTCCCGCCTTCACATAGAGTGTCTACGGTTGTTCCGAAATATATATATAGATGGGTCGATATGATAAGTCGAAACCTTGCATACGTGTCCCGTTATTTAAAGTGCGTAAAAGTAAATAACAGAAATTAAATGATGATAAATAAAATTGCGAGAATGTAAATTGCGATAAGTTAAATGTTAATCAGTTAACTGGGAACAGTTAGCCGGAACAGTTAGCGTGAAATCCTATCACAATTTCAATTAATTAATTCGTTTGTTTCTAACACTTTTTATTTTTGTCCAATGTTTTCTTCATTATGCCACTTGTTGGATTCTGATAGATCAAAATCCAAATATGAAATTTGAATAGAAATGGTTATTCTGTGGTGAACGGATACGTATATCGGTAGTTGTAAGTAGGATAGTAAATGACCGTTGAATCAGATTTAGAGAATGTACAACGTAACTTATTAATGTGAATTCTAAATATTCCTCGGGTACTACCCACCCGTTAAAATATTTTCATCATTAACAGTTTGTACGAAAGAATTTTTAATTACAATCTTTATAAAAATATACTTGCATATATATTTTCTTCAGATGTAATCATAGATTCAATGAGTCAATGAAGTATTAAACTCATTTGATTTATCGTTAATACTAGATTACCTAACTTCTAAAGCATTAGAGATTACATAATCGCCAGGTCGAACGAAGATAAATGAGGTAAAACGATACGTAAAGCGAAGATAATCGATGTAGAACGATATATAGAACGAAGATCATACTCGAAGTTTCGATGAGGTTTTTGAGGTATGTGATGTTGATATCCGAGATACAGTTTGTGATGTTGAGATTTTGGGGGTGACAAAAGTACTGTCGGCGTTGTTGATAGTGATACAGATTATGCTGCTGGTGCTGCTGCTGGTGTTTGTAACCTTCGCACCGTATTTTCTAAAGCCACTACCCGAGCGCGAAGCTCGTTGACTTCTTCTATTATACCGGGATGATTGACAGTTGGAACGAGCGAATGAACAAGATTCGAAATATGGGATATTATGTAATCATGACGAGATACTCTAGAAATGAGCGAGAAAAGGGTGTTTCGAATAGGTTCGCCGGTAAGTGCTTCAGGTTCATCGTTAAGAGGACAATTTGGTGGATGGAATGGATCACCTTCTTCTTGTCTCCAGAGATTTAGTATATTACGAACCCATCCCCAATTCATCCAAAATAGATGATGGGAAATTGGTTGATCCATTCCGGTGACGCTGTTCTCGGAGCTCGAATGGAAATCCATATCGGCGTAGCTATCGAAGTCGGAGGAATTCGAACTGGATGAAGAATCCATCTTGTATAGTCGGAGAAATGAATTTTTGGTTTGGAATAGATTATAGGAGTTGGGTTTGGTACTCTTCAATACATAATTTACATATGTATATATAATATCAAAATCCCATGAATTACGGAGAATCTTTGAAATACGTCAGGCAATGTCTATAGTAACAGATACGCTAAGATATGAATTTTGTCTATACACTATCGATGCACTAAATGCAGTAAGACGTGTCTAGACTTAAGAATGATAAGCAGGCAGTTCCCTAAGGATGATAAGCAGATGATTTCCGACTAGGATTGATAAGCAAAACTTTTGACAGGCAGACACGGTCAAAGTCCAGACTCACTTAATGTATCCTAACAACTACTAGTTAGACACACTAATGCAAAGCCTGGTTCGCTAAGACCAACGCTCTGATACCAACTGAAAGGATCCGAAACTAATCATCCGGACGTTGTCCATATTGATTACAAACGAATTACAATAGTTGATAACATTGCTAGGTACTTTCCCTCTATATGATACATCTTACAAACGTTGCATTTATTCTTAAAAGGCAATCTATAGTTACATCCAGAATTGACATAATCGCCTGATATTTCATAATATTCAAATGACATAAACCGCCATTTACTTAATAATAGTCTCTATGAACTTCAATGACTCGAATGCAACGCCTTATGATATAAGTCCTTAATAGCCTCAAGTAGTATCCTTAGTACGAGCTAATGCACAGCGGAAGACTTAATTCATACCTGAGAATAACATGCTTTAAAATGTCAACATAAAGTTGGTGAGATATAGGTTTAATGCCGGCAGCGATATATATATATATATAGACCACAAGATTTCATATATAAACATTTTCATAAAAATATTCTAAGTGGTTGAGCACTTGGTAACCATACTTAACATTCAATCACGTCGCATATTCCCTTTAATATGAAATCTTACTACACCGTACCAAGTGTAGTCACAAAACGAAGTACTGTGCAACCGTTGAATACTGGTCGTCCAGTCCGGTTGGGATTGTCAGGCCCGATAGATCTATCAACAGGATTCGCGTTTACAATACCGCTGTAAATATTAGTTACCAAGCTACAGGGAAGTATGCCAGTGGTACAACTCAATGTAGAATATATTTTTCAGTTACTTGTGTCCATAACGTAAATCATTTATAAAAAACAGCGCATGTATTCTCAGCCCAAAAATATTTAGAGTTTAAAAGGGACTATATACTCACTTTCATCTTGAAGATATATATATTTTGACTTGGTCTCCGGTTGATATCACGAACCTATCCATATATAATATATCAATACCTTTTCTTTTTAAACAAACGTCACATATATATACTTGTTATACTTTTAATACTTTTAATAATTCCTTAGTCCGTAGTTAGCAGTTCGATGTTAGTAATTCAATTTTAATGGTTCATTTTTAGATGTTTAATAAACCCCCAACGAAATAATAAAACCCCCATCGTATATGTATTGGTCGAGATTAATCTTGACCCACGGTACCGGTGTTGTCAAATGACGTGTTGCGTACATAAAGTACCGGTGTTGTCAAATGACGTGTTGCGTACAATCATGGGATCTTATGATTAATCTTCTCGTGTTGTTTACGGGTAATCCTGAACCATATAAAATTGAATTATAAGTACATATATATAAAATATCATGTTATCTTAAAAAGATGTGATTTATTTAATTTTTCCCAATTATTTTCGTGGCTAAACTAGTCTTGGATATCCGATTTTGTTTCGGTCATAGTTTCTTCGTTACAACTCCGTTTTCGTTGATTCAACTTGCCATCTCCTTGGATCGAGTCCCTCTTTAAGACTATGAACTGTAAATACCTTAGTTTGTATTCAAAATCACACGGCATAGGTGAAACTTTAGTGAAACTTATGAAGTTAAACATTTTTGTTACAAAAAATATCACTTAATGACCATTTTTCTAAAAATACTTATACTTTGAATTAAATCATGAAATTTTTATGTGTTAACATATTTATAGTAAAAATCATTTTTCCAGAGAATAAACTTCAAATTCAAAGTTTAAGATGGTTTTTAATTATCCAACCCAAAACAGCCCCCGGTTGCACTCCGACGTCGTAAAAACAGTTTTTAAGGTGTTCTTTGAAAAACCAAGTTATACCTTGTTAAATTAGCATATACTTAAGTTATATTACAGGTCTTGAAGTATTTTAAAAGTTAAGTTAGAAGGATCTATTTAGTTTGCAAACAAGTTTGAAAACTTTCAAACTATGTTCTTGTTGTTAAAATTGTATACCACAAAATATGATAGCTATATATATATGAATCGAATAAAGTTATGAACATAGTTACTACCTCAAGTTCCTTGGATAAGGTTGCTGTAAAAGAGGAGTAAAAAGCTAGAACCAAAAGGGTGATGGAATTGGATGAAAGATTGGAAGTAAGTTTGTGTTCTTGGAAGGATTTCTTGAAGTGTTTTTGTAAGGTTTTCTTATGAGGTTTAAGTGTTGTTTTTGAAGCTAAATGATGGGGAAAATGCTTAGAGATGATCAAGTATGAAGTTAAGAGTATTTTGAGAGAGAAATGGAAGTGTAAGTATGAGAAAATGGGGTGAAGAAATGGTGTGCATGCATAAAAACGTTTTTAGGTTATAAAGGAAAAAAAAATACCTAACTTTGTTTTCTTGCTAAATAATTCATGCTACTTGACAAATGGTTGGTTCCACATGTTTCTTAATCATTTAAGGCTGCTAAGGAGCAGATTTTTATTGGTATATACCAATAGTAAATACATCTAGAAGCTGCGTATGATACGGGTACATATACCCTAGGTATACGTATAGAAATCTTTGAGAAAACGGAACGAGGATTCAAATATAGCTATCTTTTGTAAATATACTTATATTGTTTTATGTATTTAAGTCTTTAAAAGTGATTAAATACATTACTTATACGATATATGTATAAACATTATAGGTCATAAGTATTTAAGTCAAATAACGTTACGTATGGTTATCGTTTTGAAAACTTAAGTTAGTAGTTTCAAAATATACTTATAACTTATTGTTATTAATACAAAATGAGATATTAAAACATTCTTAGATCATGTTAAATATGTATATATACATATATATACACAAACGTATAATTATCATATATTGTATAGTTCGTGATATCATCGGTCAAACTAGACGGTCAAACGTTGTGTAAAACTCTTTTCGAAAACATAAGTCTCAACAATTTGGATTACTTATCATGTTGGTAAGGTTTAATTTATGTAAATATTAATCTTATAAGTATAGAACGATCGAAAAAGTGCGGGTCAACTTTAGGGTTTTTGCTTATCGTGTCGGAACCATATAGAGATTAGAGTTTAAATTTGGTCGGAAATTTCCGGGTCGTTACAAGGAAGATTACACTTGCTAAAGCTTTACTTGGATTCCGTTATGTCCAAATCAGAATAGGTAATTAAATTTGTATGAAAATGGTTGTTCTTTAGTGAACGGATACATATGTGGATGTAAGTAGTATAGTTACTAATTATTGAATCAGAATTTGAAGAATGTACACTGTAAGATATTGATGTGAGATATAAATATTTCTCGGGTTTTACCTACCCGTTAAAATATTTTCACAATTAACAGTTTGTACAAAAGGATTTTTAATTACAATTTTTATGAAGATATACGTTCATATATGTATTCTTCACGTATAATATAGATTTAATGAGTTAATATACTATTAAAATCATTTGATTTGCGATTGAAGCGAGAATAAATAATCTTCAAAACTTGAGAGATTACATAATCATCGCAGAATCTTTCTTTAATGAAGTTATGAATCAATACTCCATCGTTCATTGTTATTGATATACCTCGGTATATGATGTTGATGCTCGTGGAATTCTTGTGAAATTCACAAGGCACGAATGATGTTTTCTAAAGAGTTTTGAGTACATCGAAAATGAAAGTGTAAAACCAAACATGTATTTGAATAATACACTTAGTTTATTATGAAATGGAGTTTATTATGATGAAGCAGTGATTAACGAGGAATATATATCATAGCATATTAGTGATATGAATTAACCAAGTAGTACATACTATTTAAGATTCACACGTAATAGCTTAATACGAAAAGATTTATTATTGTTCCAAACCATATATATATATATATATATATATATATATATATATATATATATATATATATATATATATATATATATATATATAAGTATACATATATAATTTTCAGGAAGAATGAGTCAATACATCTTAACTCATTATTACTAATATTCCTTGGTATCTATGGGGCGTATGATGTTGATATCCGAGGTACAGATTATGGTGTTTGTTGTTGGTGAAGCTGATGTTGTTGGTGGTGATACTGTTGGTACTGGTGGTGATGCTAGTTATGCTGCTGGTGCTGCTGCTGGTGCTCGTAGGTTTCGTACCATATTCTCCAGAGCCACCACTCGAGCGCGAAGCTCATTGACTTCTTCTATTATTCCGGGGTGATTGGCGGTTCGGACAAGTGGATGAATAAGATCTAGAATTTTAGATATTATATATTCGTGACTGGATACCCTGGAAATGAGGGTGAAAATATTGTTCCGAACGGGTTCGCCGGTAAGTGCTTCTGGTTCTTCACCAAGAGGTGAATTCGGTTGGTGGAAGGGATCACCTTCTTCTTGTCTCCATTGATTAAGTTTACTACGAACCCATCCCCAATTCATCCAAAATAGATGATGACTAATTGGTTGGTTCATTCCGGTTACGCTGCCATTGGAGCTCGAGGAGTTCGAGGAATCATGTGAGAAATCCATATTATCTGATCGGAATAAGGGTTTTTGTTATGAGATGAGTGTTGAATATTGAATGATATATTTGTCTTCTTGATATACGTATATATAGCAAAAAGATTTCCGTAATTTACGGAAGAAATTTAGGAAAAGTGTTAGACAAAGTTTATTAAGATAGATATGATAAGATATAATAAGATATAATGTGTCTATAATCCAATAATAGCAGTATGACGTGTCGAGATCATAAAATGATAAGTATGTAATCTGATAATCTTTCGATTAAAGACTTTTAATTCGTAATGGCCTATTCAGGTCTAGGGGCTTGAGCTATAGGATCCTTTAAATCGGTAATCCAAACCCTTCCATTCTAGAGTTTCGTAGACGCCATCCGTCAAGAAAATTCAATAACGAGAAATAAAAGGTATAAAAGTAATGAATATGAGTAGTGATGACATTATAATGTCTTTGAGATTCTCGATAACTCAATGACATTTTTCGGTTCGCAAACTGATGCATAAAGGCATAAAGCATATAGGTACGTGATATAACAGGGAGTTATATACATTTGAGTATGAATAGTAACAAATATAGGAGTTTCAAAAATTCATAGATAATATTTCATGTAATACATATGTAATACACAAAACCATGATAAATGACATTGGAATGTCGAGAACGGTGTCGCATTTAAATGTAGTGGCGGAATTGAATACTACTTAGGAGAATGAGCAGAGTTCTTAGATTGGCTCGGCATTCTAAGATAAGTAAAGTTTCTAAAGTATAGTGTAGCATTTAACAGTTAAAGGCAACAATTAAAGGCACTATAGTCAAAGGAAGTTGTAGTCCTACATTGCTAAGGTATCTAATTGTATAAGGCACACATAAGATGCAATCCTGGTTCTCTACAACAACCTGCTCTGATACCAATCTGTCACACCCCCAAAATGGACCAGGGGTAATTGTGACCAATCATATCATAACACAGTTGTATAAGCGAGAACGACTCTAAATGAGACGTTTTATTTATTAAATAAATAGCGAAAGCATTATTCAAAGTTTTACATCATAAGAGTACAGTAAATGGAAAATGTCTTAAACAAAATGATAAATATGAATGATGGACTCCATGCAAGCAGCAAAGCATACATCAATCATCTAGTAGCAAGTAGCAGCTAGCTCAATCATCACCTGAGACAAAACACGCTTAAAGTGTCAACCAAAAAGGTTGAGTGAAATTCATAGGTTTATAATTAATATCCAAAGTTTTAGACCACAAGATTTAGTTTAAAGTTGATTGATATAGAAATATCAATCTAAAAGTGTTGCTGCATTTTGTAATATCGCTACTAAACAAGTTTACCCTATGACACCTTGTACTGTCAGTGTCGTGGAATCATTATTATGTAACCAAAGACCAACGATCGAATGGTTAGAGACGTTACTCTCAATAGGCCTACTCACAATAATTAAGTTTGCATTTAAACGTAGCAATTAACGATATTACGGTAGGGATTTAGCATGAATCAAAGCATGACAGCATAGTTAACAATTTAGTACTTGTGTCTAAGCGTAAAATAGTTATAAAGCAAGCATGTGTCTCACCCCAAAAGTTATAAAACAGTTATGAAACAGTAAAAAGTGGGGCTATGAAGTTCACCTTAATAGCACACGAAAGAATTGAACGGAAGGACGTGACCGAGATCTCAACCTAGAGATAGAACGTATGATCAGACATTGCCTAACAGACAATAGTATATAGTACTATATTGATAGTAATGGTTTACTAAAGAATTTCCATTTTCGGAAGGTTACTATTTATGGAAAGTTTCCACTTATAGTAATTTTCCAATTTTAGAAAGTTCGGGTTAATCTTTAGCAAGACGTTGTATAACTTTACTCAAACTTCGTTGCTATCAAATAAGTCAGGAATGACCAGATGTAACCGGGGGCCCAGGATTCTTGACCAGAATCTAAGTCATGGCATTCGAGATCCACAAGCTTACCCATAAATGGCAACCTAGACATCATTCACTTACGACCGTGAGTAGCGATGAAGTTCACATGAATTATACATTATCTTTGATTAACCTTCACTTTAGGTGTATACACACAACGAATTATTAATGTACTTAATAATTATATATGTGATAATATAACCTAAGTTTTATTTAATATTTAGTTATTATACCTTAGTATGTCTTATATATATTAAATATAATTACCTTTAAATAAATACCTAAATTACTTCAAAAATAATAGTGTTTTATTAATCGAACATTATTCAAAAATGTCTAAATAATAAATTAAATATCTAAAAATTACATACATAATTTTTATAGTCTTAGTTAATCATATAGATTAGTAGAAAAATTTAAGAAAACGTTTTTATTATATTTTTGTATTTATTTTTATTTTTACCCTTAATATATTCACAAAACAATTTTAATTCTACATAATTACTAAATAAACCCAAATAATTATTTTTATAATTTTTATAAGTTTCTATCAGTCTAATAACCTGTAGAAAAATATTTAAAAAAGTATTTTTTTATTATTTTATATTTATTCTTAATTTACCTTTGAATTACATAATAATAGAGTTTAATTATATAATAAATACCAATTCGACCCAAGTAATTATTTTTATAATTTTTTCGGATCTATATAAGTTTTAAAAACTCAGAAAAAATTATATATATTTTATTTTTGGTTAAAAGTATTTATTACGAATTTTACATTGTTTTTACTTTTAAACACTACATAATTCGTATTTAATTATAAATAATATTCCATAAATTATCAAAATTATTTTTATGCATCATAACACTTATAATACTAATTATAACATATAAACATAATTAATTTCGAATTTTATAAAGAATATACAATAAATATAAATATAAATGACAATATTGAAAAAAATTAATAAAAATAGAAAGTACCTCAAATTTTCTTCAAGGTTTTGAGAGAATAACTTAAGTTTTTGTGTTTGGCAAGAAAAAATAAATGAGGAGCCATGTATTTATAGGTAAAAAATGGTTGGTGAAAAGAAAAAAAAATAATAAAATAAAGGTGCCAATTTTGACAAAATAATAAAAACATGTTAAAAATGTTTTTAATAAGTTTTTGTTTTTGAAAATATTTAGTCAAAATTCATGGGCTCATTATTTAATTTATAAAAAAAATCTTATTTCTTTTTATTTTTATTTTTTTATAAGCTAAAAATATATATAATGATTAAAATAACTTATCATTTAATTAATAATTATGTTACATATAGTTTTAAATATAATACTCATTAATATTAACTAAAGTTATTTTATATAATTAGTGTAAACTTTAGTTAACAGAACATGTCGACTAAAAATAAATATTTAATCAACGTCGAATTTAATTACGTATGGATAACAACCCTATAGTCAAATTAGTCAATTCAGGTATGGAAATATGAGGGTTGTTATACATATTTCGAGTGGTTACTTACGATGAAGTGAATGAAAGGCTGTTGGCACCTGATGAAATTTTCGATTAGTGATGTGGATTTATTAATCTCATATAAATGTGTAAATTTTTTGGGATTTTTGTAAATAACTATATTTAGGTAAATCAGTGTCTGAAATTCTCACATTCAGATGTTAAATTGAAAAATAATAATATATTTGTCTTATACATCAACAGATGTGACTGGACGGGTGATTAACATAATCAAGTTTAGAACAATCAAAGAAAAGAATGTTGAGAAGAGATCTTTGGAATTTGAGCTGCTTAATCATAGGTAATTAAACTTTAAAATAAAACTTTGTTTATTATTGAGAATTTCAGAAACCTAACATTTTTGCATTTATGTTAACCCCTGATCTTAAAGTAGTGAGCGTATACGATGTGCTTTATGGGTAGAACATGCCATAAGATTGCTTGCATTAGCTAAAGAATATCAAGCAGCTAATACTCCAATCATAGCACTTATCCATAATTGCAAGCTCAAGAATTGGGATAGTAACATTTTTCTTATATTAATAGGAAGTTTAATAATTAAACAAAGTTCAGAGTATTATTAAAGCTTAATCCAAATTTATGTTATTGATCAGAGGGTCTACAAGTCAACAACATCTTCTTTGGAACAAAGGTGTATCTTAATGAACCACTGTCTCATATCAACCTTCATAATGAACTGTAAGTAGTATTTAAAACAATTTTTGTATGTATTCAAAATTATGGTTTAAGATTTATAATATTTGGATAAAATTGAAAAACACCTATTCATCATTATTTTCATCAGGTTTCAGAACAACCCCAACCATGCTGAGCTTAGTCAAATTCTGACTAATTCAAAGGATTTCAAAGAGGGTGTGTCTGATATGCTTACTAAGTTTACGGATGCTGAGGCAGTTTGTGTTGCTGACATTGTGAAGTTACCAATGGTATAAGAGTAAATTATACCTTCCATTACCAATTAGTCTATATTAACGTTCTTGCTTTGTTTATGTATGGAAATGTAAATAAAAAACAATACTAATATCTTTATTTTGTAAAAACATTATATTTCAGGATGTTAGTTTTGTGGTATGTGGTATGATGACAAGAGTGTTTGATACCGATGGTTGGTTTCAGCAGTACTGTTGTAAGTGTGACAAGAAACTTGTGGATACTTACAATGTGGAGTTGGAAAAGTCGGTATTGTGGTGCTAAAATGTAGTGTTGAAATGCAGTAGGTCCCTAAGTAAGAAAACTCACTCGATATGTATAATACAAACATCACTCATCCTATAAGTTTCTATTGTAACCAATGCATTTTTGACAGGATCCGAACTGCAATGGTCATCCAAGATAATACTGATACGTGTGAGCTCATTTTGTTTGATACACAACTGTCTAAGTTGTGTAAACGAAGTGCGGTTTGGTTGAACGCTAGAGCAGGAGTGGTATGAGTTCGTTCATTGCTTATGGTTTCAATCTCTGTATGTGTCACATTGAGCATAGGGTAATTATTTTACATTATTTGCTTATTTTAATTGATGTTTATGATAAATATATACTAAAATGATTACCATTTTTGCAGAACATGGTAAGACAAAAAAGATCAATCAAGATCAATGGTGTCGAACAAACACTCAGTGAAGCGGAAAGGGTATTGCAACTCAACATACTTTTTTTTGTTTACTATACTTTGATTGTATCTACTTTTTCATTTATATTGACTATGTATTTTGTGTTTACTTGATGCAAGTTAACAATGAAAAAAGCTAAAAATGCCGAGTCTGCCAAAAAAACTAGAGAGAGGAAAAAGGTTAACAATTCTACACTTTATCGTAACTATCTTTAAGTATTATATTTTATTCATATATACATACTAAACTAACATTTTATGTTATATTTGTAGGCGTATGTTATCGAATTGGAAGGGAAGATACAACACCTAGAACGAAACATCGAGTTATTAATAAATTCTGAAAATAAGGTACGTTATCAAACTTGAATAATATATGTTTAACATTTTTAGGAGTTTACAAATATACTGTACAGTTTCATATACACATTAAATGAATTGCAGGCAAACAGTACCCAACATTCTATATCAGGTACTTTTTAAACACATTTTTATATCTTATTATTAAAAGAATACCATATGTTTCATCTAAAGAATACCATAGTGTCATTTACATATTAATTATACAGTTTTTTTTTTTTTTTACATTACAAACTTTGCTAACTGTTATAATGATTGGTCATCAAAATTCGACCATCTTATTCTTAGCCTTCACAGACAAGTTTCATCAAACAATACCAATGCACACATTTCACCAATTATTAAACTTATCAACTATCATTACAATGACCTACTAACAAAAAAGAAAGTTCCTGCAAGAATCTGTGTCATGTCTATTGTCAATCTGACATGGATGTCGCCAGCTCAAAGTTATATTATGTGGATTGGTGGAATTCGTCCATCTGATATTATTACAGTATGATTTAATTATCATATTTTTTTTTTAACTAAGATTATGTTAATGACACTTCCCTTTGTATTGTGATTTTTATTAACATTTTATATTAAACATGTTTGAATATTTGGTACATTTTTGTTTTCGGCAAATCGCAGCTACTTTTGAATCACCTAGATTTATTAGAACATCAAGCTGAAAGAATGCCATTACTTAACAAAACAACCATCCGACACGAGTCCAACATTACAAGTAGAGTGTATAACTTGAAAAGAAGTATATCAGAAACTTTTGTTGGAAACCCCTTTGTTAACAAAGGCGATACCATTGCTATGTCGAATTATAAAAATAGCATGTTTGAACAAATTGGCAAGCTATCGACTATGCAAAACTACTTAGATGAGGTAATTAAATATATATTTCCTTTCTTTACTCTTAATATTATATCCCGTACAAATACATTTTAACTTATAAATGTTCTATTCTTATTCATTAATGTGTGAATCAATTTATGTTTATATGACAGGTAAATCAATTACGTGTGCTTACATTCAAACAGCTTCAGAGTATACTAATGATAAAGCAAACGGCTTTCGCTATCTTCACAAATCATCAACACATGAAGAGAATAGAATCATGGACTAAGCTCTGGGATAACAGACCTAAATTCTAATATTAACTTCACTTATTTTTAATATCTTATGTTTCAAATGTTTTTAATATTTTTTTTTCAACATGACGGAATCATTATTATATTATTTCATTATTTTTGTAATCAACCGTATTAGTCCACTATCAAATCCTATTATTTGAATTTATTCATTGCCTTCTCATCCAAAAAAAATCCTGCGAAGTCGCGGGCCTTAAGCTAGTTTAGTTTTATAATAAATTTTAAATTAAAACAAATTACACGGATAGTGCTTGTTGGTTTGTCAAAAATTTTGTGGATAGTCCAGTTTTTTACACGAATACAGGGTTTTGCAAATATCCATATGTTTCAAACTCGCGTTTTGCAAATTTAAATCTGCCTGCAGGACCGGTCCTGAGTGTTCTGTTGCCCGGGGTGAAACGATCAAATAATGCCCCCTATTTTATTTATAAACAAGTGTTCCAAAGCTAATCGATTTATATAACTCATTTTCACGTTATTTTTTTAAATAAATTTAGTGTGACAAATTGAAGATATAAACTACGATAAAAGTGATGAATTCAAGTCTAGTTAAAATCTTTATAGTGTATTTTTTATTTTCATACGTGTTTTAATTAATGCGTAAATTATAAAAGAAAAATATCAAGTTAATGTAACATGTGTCTAAATTATTAGACTATTACTTGATCTATCCCGAAATATGTGTATATAATTCTATTTTTCTTTTTTTTCAAATTAATTATCTACCTTCAAAAAAATAATCAATTTTACATTTTTATTCTCAAACATTTTCTCAAAAATTGACATCTTAAAAAGATTCATTTTCATACTATACCAAAATTTGTCTGTGACACACCAATAAAATAAGACTTTCAAAAAATGACTTTTGTTCCTTTTAGAAATAATTAAATTAAAGAAAATATAAATATCAAGTAGTATGGAGTATTATATTAAGAAATTAGTAAATTTATTTTATGAATTCACATTATTATGACACCTCTATTGTTAGACTAGAATTTCAAAATCCATACGTGATTGTACAATACGCTATATATAATGATATATTGGATTTTAATAAAATTAACAATCTGACAAAAGAAAAATAACTTTACAATATCAAGGAACAAAAGATTTTTTTTCTTTCCAACTTTTGATTTTTCCTTCTTCCTCTTCCTTCCTCCATGAAATTTCTCCTCTGAACTTACAAAAAAAAAAAAAAAAAAAAAAAAAAAAAAAACTCAACTGAACTTACAAAAAAAAAAAACTCAGAACTCCAGATTTACTGCCTCTTAAAATGTGATGCCCGGGTGCGGTCGCCCCTGTCGCCCTACTCTAGGGTCGGCCCTGTCTGCCTGTGAACCGCTCGACCAACTTCAACCGTAACAGCTCCTCCACATGCCTTATGTACATGATGAGGCAATGTGAAACGATAAAAGTTTGAATCTTTGTGGGTTGTGAGATTCGGGGTAAGCTAAGGTCGTCAATAATTTGGGAAGACCGAGATTTTAAATCATGTTAGTATGAAGAAGTATATATCTTTCTTCAGAAACTATAAAACGATACTCAAAATTGACTCGGGGGACTACATTTGTAATTAGCTAATTGCAGGGATTATAATTATAATGTAATTTGTATTTCTATATTGTTTTTTTTTTTTTTTAGTTTTTGGTGTGTTTTCAAGACACAAATACTAGCATCAAATTCATCTTTTTTTCACTTGCACGAAAGCAAAGAATAAAAAGAAAAGATGAAGATGAAGTTGACTACCTTTGAAGTAGATGAAGAACACTTTGAAGTAGATGAAGAACACTTTGAAGGTGTTACTAAAGTGTTGAAGACTAGAGAGAAATTTTAGCGAAATGTGTGACATTAGTTTAAAACATTAACGAACTTATAGTTGATTAACTTACAATTAATTTAATAAACATGTAACGCACACAAGTCAATCAAACAAAGTTAACAATACTAAAGTTCAATTACATTTAATGTTCAATTATAGACAATGAGCTAGGGACTAAACATTCATGGATCAACATAATCATTATAAACTGGAGGTTCCAACTCGGAATCAAGACCCGGCCAAGTCATTTCAATAAACCCGCTTTCAATTTTT
This sequence comes from Rutidosis leptorrhynchoides, assembly GCF_046630445.1. Lineage (NCBI taxonomy): Eukaryota > Viridiplantae > Streptophyta > Magnoliopsida > Asterales > Asteraceae > Rutidosis > Rutidosis leptorrhynchoides. The sequence continues at coordinate 318,076,650 of NC_092337.1, forward strand.
TTGCTAGTGGTATAATTTATGAACACGACACAACCCAATTCCACCCGATGTCTCTTGCTTCCCGCCTTTTTAAAGCGGTACGAACCAACCAAATCAAGCCGAAAAACAACCATATCCGTCCCGTCCATCACTGTTGGAAAGGTGCTGTTTGTTTGCACCACGTCTCTTACATGCCTAGTCTTCCCGTTACCTTGATAAAAACTATCAATTTCGTACTCCCCTATAATTACCATCATCGATACATTTGGGAAGTACGAAAATGTCAATTTTATTGGATCGGGGTAATGAATGCCTACAGCAGAATTCTCATTTTGAAGCATGAGATCAAAGTGGATACTCATGTTCGTTAGAGAAGGAGAATTAATGGAATTAATAGAATTATTATCTGGAATTGGTATGGTAAAGGGTTGATCATCAAATAGATTGATTGAAAAAGTGGGACTTGATGGCGAATCAAACAGATATATTAGGACAATCATTAGAGCCAAAGGAAGAAGCACAATGAATGAGCAACATATGCAGCCAAGATTACATGAACCCGAACGTCGCGTCATGTAACGACTAAAAAAATCTAAAGTATAAGTGTGTTTGAATGAAAGTAGAAAACTTTTATGTGGGATAAATAGATAAAGAGAATTGAAGATGATCATATATATATGCATGGAATGCATTTGATACGAGTAAATATTTTATTTTTATTTTTATTTTTATTTTTATATAGGTGGAGAAAGCATAACTGGGGGTACCGTGTTGGTGTTAAATTAATTAAAATATACGGAGTAATTCCGTAAATACAGTAGAAATTGCTGCCAATGTCAACACTTGATCATTGGGTCAACTTCCGTAGATCATTTACCAAGCCCTATTCTCTCAAAAGTCCACCATTTTTTCAATATTGTATTTCTAAGTATGACAATTATAAAACAATTTGGAATTAAGTATTAATTTTGACGAATTGTATTTAATTTTTGACGTGTCTATCATACCTAAAAGGCTAAAATGTATGTATGTATGCAACTTAAATTTGTGCTTGTATAATTTCTTCCTATAAGTTTTGCTTGTAATACATATACAATCTGGATCTAGATATTCTATAAAATGTTATCTACTTTTTAACCGTTTACATTTGTGCATAATACTAACGTGACAAAAACTTTCAACTGTGAAGATGTAGTCATATATGAATCACATTATTTTGACTTTACATTTGGTTATATAGCTAGCATACATTTTTCTTGATGATCACACAAGCGCCAGATCATACATATATTATATTTTAATCAAAATGAAAATTTACACCCTTATTCATTGACTCGATCTATTCCCATTAAGTAATGCCAGTGGAATTTCTCAAAAGTCTAATCTAGTCCATAATCCTTAAAACTTAGATTTCAAGCCATATTCATTTGTTCCTTGCCTTTTTATATAAACTCTTCATCTTCCATCTATCAAGTATCAATCAATCAATCCTCAATATATAGCAAAAAACTAATAATACATATTTTTTTACTCTATAATCACAAAATGGGATATCTCATAAGATGCTGGTCCATAATCATATTAGTCTTAGCAATCATTACAACAGTAATTGTTGTATGTGTCTATTACACCACCCCATCAGATCCTTCATTTACAATCGTTGATTTTTTCGCCTCGGCTCTTAACTTATCAGACATTTCCTCCACTACCACCACCGTCAATCAGACCCTCTTCTTCGACTTGAAGCTCCATAACAAGAATAAGGCCATGGGAGCTTACTATGATCCAGTTCAAGTCACTTTTTCTTATGTCCCTAATATCAAGTTGACTTTTGTTGTAGCAGAGTTCACCATACCAAAGTTTGACCAACATAGCCGCAGAAGCAAGCATGTGAGAGAAACGGTGACTACACGTGGCATAGTTCCTTATAATAGGAATGTGACGTCATCTGTTTTTATTGTGGATGTGTTCACTAAAGTTGGGTTTACGTCACCCGCGTACCGTAAAAAGGGGACAGTTCATGTGGTAGCCAATGTGAGAGTTGGCCAAAATGGACAGAAAGATACAAAGAATGGGATTAAACTCTTTGATTCTGGTGTAGGTGATTATGGGCATGGGTATGGTGGTTTAAGGATGCAAATAGGATTATTGATTATTTCTACAGCCACCATTTTAATGATTATCTGATGGACGATATGTAATATATTATTTCTATATTTGCGATAATATCATTGTTGTAACCTTTTCTTTTAAGGAAAATCAGCTCGGATACACTTTTTTTCTAAACTTTTATTACATTCACTAGAGCGAATAGGCCCTTTAGGGGCGATTTATCTCGCCGCAGCTGGCCCCGAAAATCGTTGCAATAACCTTTTGCGGCGAGACGCAAATACACCGACTCCGTAGATTCGCTACCGGAAGTCTTTTGTGACACCTATTTGCGGCGATATTTAGTGGGACCCACACTTTTAAAGTTATCTTCTAAGTAATATGTTATATGCATCAATGATTTTGTAAGGAATATATATATATATATATATATATATATATATATATATATATATATATATATATATATATATATATATATATATATATATATATATATATATATATTGGACCAATCCATGGATAAGCACTAAATGGGGCACAAACGGGATAAGTAAAATTTCAAACTTTTTTTTTTAAAAAAAAAACGATCCTTTAATATGCAAATAGAAGAAAACGAAAAAATTTTAAAAAGTTTTTTAACAAAATCGTTCGAAAATCGATGATGAATGGTAAACATCGATGATGAATGGTAAAATTAACCATTCATCTGGTTAATTTATCATTCATTTTGTTCGCGATGAATGATAAAATTAATCAATGCTAAAAAAAGCAGATGAATGGTTAATTTAACCATTCATCTGTTTATGATGAATGATAAAAAAACAGATGAATGGTTAATTTAACCATTCATCTGGTTTTTTATAGCATTGATTAATTTTATCATTCATCGCGAACAAAATGAATGATAAATTAACCAGATGAATGGTTAATTTTACCATTCATCATCGATTTTTGAAAGATTTTGAACTTTTTTTTTATTAAAAAAATTGATTAGAGGTGTATTTTAATGCAGAATTATGAATGTAAAAAAAATAAAAATTTATTTTGCTTATCCCGTTTGTACTCCTTTTAAGCTTATCCATGGATCGTGCCCCTATATATATATATATATATATATATATATATATATATATATATATATATATATATATATATATATATAGCATCCAACGCAAATACAGTATAATTTCCAAATATAAGTGAAAATACGTAAGATCATGTTAAAAGAGTTAATATATGTTAAGGAATAAAGCACGTGAGCCCTAACAAGACTTGATAACCATAGGTTATCTAACCTAATGACAACAAACGGATTAAAGTGAAGAACACGAAGAAAAATAGCAAAAAACGATAAAACACGAGAATTGAACGAGGTTATATGTAATCACGAATGATTACTTTAATCCCCAGCCACCAAAGAGAGTTCTTTTATTGATAATTTTCGTGGATACATGTATGGTCTATAATATGATGTTTAAATAGGCAAAACTCAACAAGGAAATAACATAACGAACAAGAAAACAACTTAAAGAACAAGAAAACACGGTTTTGGAAACTTTGGCCCGTCAGACCCTAATTCGCGATGGCGAGTTGCCTCCTCTGATTATTCTCGCGATCACGAGAATCACATCGAGCAGAAACTCCAGTCGCGAGTTTCAGGCTCGCGATCTCGAACCCGTGCAATAGTTTTTCGTTTTCTTGATTCCTTGTTTAACTCGATTCGCACTCCCAATAATCTCCCACTCGAAGAGACGTTAAACAACACCTATCTTTAACCTAACACCATCATTACCATCATCATCCCACAGCAACAACTTGACCCGCTAATTATACCTCCTTTTCATACCGTCGGATTTGCACCCGAATCACGCCGCACTTCACCCGATAACCTTCGAGCAAGTGAAGTCTTTTGACACCAAAAAATACCGCTGAGCTATTCGATCCTTTTGTTACTAGCTTAGGAAACAAGAAACTCTCTTTGGCTATGGCACATACCTCCTTAGTTTTGGAGATAACGGGTCGTTTGAGTCCGACCCAACTCAATCAACTCCATCGCCCAAGCGATCTACCCGTACACAATATCATCCACTTGATTTATCTTTCCAATAAAGAATAAACCTGCCGGTAGAACGGACACATGGACATTGCCAATTAAGACCTTGCACGAGCGCACTTTCGCACACTTAATCGTCCACTTTAACACATTTGCTTTCACCATTGGAACACCGACAACATACGTGCGCACGTCTTTTGACAAACCTGATTTTCCATTCCGCGCCAACTCCCACTGCACACATGTATCATTAACCATGACTCTTAAGAAAACCTCGTGTTCATCAACCTCGGTCGACCGCAAGAAAGTTACCATTGATGAAGATCTTTCCGAAGTGACGAAAGCTCTAGTGTACCCAATTCGACCCAAATTTCCACTAGCTTCAACTTCCTTTGAGCTCTCACTCAAGCAAGATCCCTCAACAATAACGGAAAGCATTAGCACACTAGGACTTTTGACATCTAATAAATCACCTAGCCCTTCCTCCTTAGGTACTTCAACCATATACATGGTTCACCTTTTATACCCGCGATCGACTACGTAATCTCCCTTAAATACTACACACTTTTGATTCCCAAATAGAAAATGATAATTATTGTCACCGAATTTCCCAACCGAGATCAACCGACTCTTGAGCTTTAGAACGAACCGCACATTCCCTAAGATTCAAGCATAATTCAAGTGTTTAACCACGAGATCACCAGTACCAGCAATATCAAGTGTACTCTCATTCGCAACTCGAACCCTATCGGAGTATTCCTTGAAGTTCACCATTGCTATGCTGGTGGTTATTACAGGGGAATATCAGTTGAATTGAAATATATTCAGCTTTCTCATATGCCGTATGCAGATGACATTCTCATTTTTGGTGATTGGTCCAACAATAATGCGACAAGCCTGGTCAACAACTTTGTAAAGGCCTCAGGCCTTTGAACTAATCATTCAAACAGTAAGTCATATGGCGTAAAAGTGGATGGAGGTGAGGTAGCAAGATTGGCGAGGCTGGTAGGCTGTAAAATAGGTAATATCCTCTTTACTTATTTGAATTTACCTATGGGTAAGAGAATGGGTCATTGTGGAGCCTGGAAATAATTTCGCCCAGTTATTTACATTGGAGTTAAACCCAATTGCTATGGTAGCCAATCGAATTATTAGAAATGAGAATAAGGCCACAACTTATCATCTGTTACCCGCTTTCACCACTCACCGCCACTAGCCGCCACACACTAAGAATTATAGGGAGCAAATCGCCATTGGGGGTGTTAGTCACTACTGCAACGATCGAGTAACGAGAGATGGTGGTCCCATATTAATTTTACAATGGTATTTCTAAGGAACTAGAGGGGATGAATAATTCCTTAGTGATTTGTTAAAACTTTTTCGATCACTTTTTTTTGTCTTAAGATCAAAGTATGAGTTTTAACATAAAATTGCGTGTGTTTGCAAAAGATAAACTCAAAGAATACAAACACAAGGATGTATAGTGGTTCCGGTATATGTTAACTAATCCACCTTAATCTGTTCATCGATTCACTAATCGAGAGTTATCTTCACTAGCTTTCTCCAAATACGGCGGATATGCGGTTACATCAAAAGCTCTTAAATAAGCTACATCATCACCATCTTCGATCACCCCAAAGACTACCTAGATCTCACTTGTCTTCACCTTAGACAAGCACCATATTTCTTACTAGAAATTTAACCAACTTCCTAATTCTCTGTAAGGAAGAGGGATGATTAAGTACAATGATGTTCTTACCACAAGAACTAACCTAAAGTTAGTATGTCACCCACTATTACAATTTCTCTAAAGAGAACTATATTACTTCTTTGATTACTAACAAAGAATGTAGTTTACAAACTCACGAATGATAGAAATTGAGCTTTAGAGTTTACACATAATTATATTAATTACGTAGAATCTCTCTTTCTCTCTTAATCATGATCTCTCTAAAGATGTGTTGTTGAAGCTTAGGAGATCAGCTCATATTAATTTGGAAGTGCGTTGGAAAGAGGGTGGTCTTCAAGTTTGGAAAATGTTGGTATTTAAAGGAAAGGAAAATTCTCTCAGATGGTGCACGATTGACTTCACGGCCGACCGTGCATCGACCTTGCTCATACTGGACAGCTTTTTAATAGATCCGTTGGAGCTCTTTTTTCTTTGAATTTTTTGCTTCTTTAACCAAAATAGAGCTTTCAAAAGATGGTTATTACACCTAGAAGTCCTTAACCTTCATCTTATACTTTTGGATACATTCATTGAAGTGGACATGAGCTTGCTAAAGAGGAAAGTCCAATGTCCTTCTTTTATGTCAGTAATTTCCCATTATGGCAAATGTATATTTTTAATGCTCTGACAACCCACAACACTCCAAACATCATATCTCATGTCTTCAACAATTTGTCAATACTTTGATGGACGTATCTTGCCTCATTGGTTGCTTGAACAAGTCAAATGAGACTAATTTGAATCTTGTAAAGACTTCTGTGGGAGTTGCATTTATCCTTTGACAAACCACAACAAGCCAAACACCATATCCCATGTCTTCAAACTATTTGTCATCATTTGATTACAAGTATATGCATTCATTGATTACTTGCAACCCTCCAAATAAGACCCATTTGATTTACATGAAGACTTCTAGGGAATTACATTAATCATAAAGAGATAAGCATACTTAAGCATGTAAGTAATGTTTAATGGTTAATTAAGTGGAAAGGATCTCTTTAATTGGGACTTTAATGACCATCCTAATCATTTCATTACTTTAATTTATATTTAAAGAGATGACTTTGAAAAAGAACTTTTAGCAATACTTAAGTGTTTAACATTAATCACAAGCTAAAAGCGTCATTAAGACGTCATTAAGTGTGATTAACCAAGATTAGAGTTTTAGTGACCAAAACTCATTTGAATATGAAAGAGGCAACTATTCTAAGCATGTTGAAATAAGTTTCATAAATTATAGATGCCACGAAGTAGTCAAACATTATTTGATCAAAAATTCGGACAGAGAAAACTGCGGTCGACCCACGGCTGACCGTGGAGTCGATCGTGCACCTTGTTCCTCAGAACCAAGGTACAGGGCATCCACGGTCTGACATGCGGTCGACCGTAGACCCTGCCGTGCTCCTCCAGTGTTTTTCAAATGACTCTTTTTGACTTGTCTATTTTGTGTATTGGTCGTTTGCTAGAGATTGTGTAAGCTTGTGAACTTGTGTTGTTCTATACGTTGTTTAAGCACATAAGACTTGGTGTCATCATCAAAATAAAATGGTTAACATTTGAATATTATCATTGAATCACTAACCAACAGTATTATTACCGTTTGAGCAACATTTTTGTTTTTTTAAATAAAATATTTAAACTTTATAAATATACGTACTCTTCAAACCATATTCTTACTCAAAATTCATTCCAATTTCATTCCAATTCAATTTATACAACAAAAATGTCTCAACCTAACAACAATGATTTCTTCAACCATATGTTAAATAATCCAATCCCGTCACCAAATAATTCATCATCGAATCAAGCTAGCAATTCTTCCCCAAGTCAAGCGATTTTGTTTCACAATTCGCAAAAAAAAAAAAAAAAAAAAAAAAAACGTATTTTATAACCAACAATTCATTCAACCACAACAACAACTACCATATCCACCACAACAACAACAACAACTACCATTTCAATATTATTCACAACAACTACAATACCCCTTCATTCTACAACAACAACAACAATTCTTTCCACAAAAAACACCATACATTCCACAACCTTTAACACAACCGACACTTAAAACCATATCCGAAACTCAACCCGAAACACAACTCGAAACCGAATAACAAAAAGCAAAAAAGAAAAGGCAAGAAAAAAGTAACCGGGGCCGAACCAAATGAATGCTCAAGACGTAAACTTATGCATTGGACTTCGGAAGAAGAAAAAATCTTGGTTGAACGTTAGCTCGACGCTACGAAAAATCCGCAACTAGGAAACTCTCAAACTCACGAATCATTTTGGAATACGGTTGTACTCAACTATAATTGTGGCTCTGATCGCAAAAGAAACAACGATCAAATAACTAGGAAACGGGGGAAAATAGCACAAGAAATCGAACTTTTTGTTGCTATTTATATATAAAAAAAAAGAATGGCGAAGTGGAACTAATAACGAAGATGTCATTGAAGTTGTGCGTTCAGAATACCAAACACGTCAGGGTATAGGTTATACACACGAGGAAGCATGGAAAGTACTTCTTGAGTGTCCAAAATTTTATATGCCGGAAGGCGTAGTGAACACTCGAAGACTTCCACAATCGGAAACCGATCATTTTGCGAGACGAGGAACCTTTACTGGTTGATCCAAACCTGAATCAAACAAAATTATATGAGGATGACCCGATCCGTCGTCCACCTGGTCAACTAGCTAGTCGAAAACGTTGTAAAAGTGACGGTTCATCCAATGCTGCTTCTTCGCGTTGCTCATCCGATGAGGTTCGTTCTCAAATCTTGGAAACCCATCAAGAAATTTTTTGAACTCAACAAGAAAAACATCAAGGGTCATGTTGGTCCCTTGATTAACAACAGGAGTATTGTAGGGGGGGTGAATACAAATTTTTTTAATTAACTAACCAATTAAACACAGTTTAGTATTCAAGCATGAAATTTAAATAGAGTCAAAGGTAATTTTTCAACTGTTATTCTTTATTGATTAAATCACAAAGAATTACAACTATCCTTGGCGGAATGATAGTTGGTTGATACAGATTTACCTAAGTATAGCTATGAGGATAAACTTAAAGCTATTACACGTTTTAGACTCTAAATAACAAAACCCACACCACTAGTTGTTACAATAGTGGATACAACAATTTATAGTAGTCCTATTAACCGTATAATGGTTCTATTGTCCACTGGTACATAGGATGTCTGTACTTGTGGGGACAACTGCATCAGAGAGCGTGCTCTCCTCTTTCCTCTTTGGTAGCTATTTGCAGGAACACCCCAATTTGGTTTGGCATCATTATTCATTTAAACAAATAGAGTGTTGTGTTCCCTAGGCATTGACAAAGTATAGCACATGTTTGCACATGCGTTAAACTTCTGCATTCCCACGTGGTCTTGTAAGGTCACTTGTCAGCCGCCGACGCGTGTTCTTTCCTGTTCAACTTTTCTTTGACTTCTGTTGAATAGTACAATTGATGTAGACCACTCAGGAAACCACCATGCTTGTAATGGAGTATGGCTGTCTTGTGTTGTATGATGCTTACGAGGTTTACTGGTTCTTCTTATGCTGAGTCACTTGATATTTTTGAATTGCTAGGTACTCATCCTGTGCTGATTCGAAGAATACACTCTACCTTGTGCTGGTAGACTAGGCAGCATACTGAACACTTGACACAACAATATTTGCTGTCTATACATAAACAAACTTGTGCTGGCTGCACATAACATTTTAGTACAAATAAATTACAGTTTTGTCATAATTAAATCCTTAATTATTTTGGAGACTCAACAATCTCCCCCTATTTTATGATGACAAAACTTATGACATTTAGAGAAAACACTAAAGCCAGCACTGAGGAACCTAATGAAAGATAGACAGTAAATTTGTCCCTTTTAAGTTTGTTTTTGGGATCTTTTGCTGAGTTATCTATATCTTATAACTTGATATGATTTTGAAGATAAACTCATTTCATTTTCATTACAACATAGTATATATAGTAATTACAAAATATCATAATGAAAAATGAAATAACAAAAGACACAATTTGAGCACTAGAAGGCTATCTGTCTCTATCTTTATCCTTTTCTAGTTCATCACCAGATAGCTCTTCTTCTTTCACTTTCCAGGCAGCCCAGGCTTCAGGAAACAAGTAAGGCAGCTCAACAGGGTCATAAACTGGAACATGAGGAGGTAGAATGATGGGATCTCTTCTGTGTGGGCCTTCACCAGTAGATTTCTTTCCTTAAGGCTTTTAAGAAAGTACTTCTTCTACGTTTACTACTGGTACATTCCCAAATTTTGTTGCTTTGTTGAAGAGCTCTTGGAGTTCAGGCTTCAATGTATCTTTAATACCACTTTTAGCCTTACCAATGAAGTATTCCAATATCGCCATCCATTTACTGAATCCGAAGGTTCTTAATTCGGTGTAGTCTACCCTCTCTTGAATGTTATCTTCCCTGCTGATACTGAAAGCTCTTTTTGTGCCTCTGTGCATTTTGATGATCTTGCTGGGATCTGATCTCATGTTCAGTACATCACCATACTTGCTCCTATAATAGTGATCAGATAGCTCTATTGTTCGTTCAGTTTCTATAGGAGCAGTAGCAGGTACTTTCTCAGTAGCTTTCAGTTCATCAAGAGCTTTATCTTGTTCCTTAACAATAGCTTTGGCTAGCTTGAGGGACTCAGCCTCTTGCTTTCTATCAGCAGCTAACTTAGCTTCTTCCTCCTGAAGCCTTAGCCTCTCAGCAAATTCAGTATCAGTATCCTCCCTTCTTTGCCTTTCAACTTCTAGACCCAAAAGATAGTCATCGGCAGTAATGTTCAGGGATTTTGCTGTTTCAATCATTTTCCTGCCCTCAACAGTTCTAAGAGCATCGCAATATTGCCTTAGATCCATACCCAGTTGCTGAGCCTAATGAAATTGAGCATTCTCTTCATCAGTATGTAGCCTTTGACCACTGTTATTTAGATACACGCCAATTTCAATGCCATAAGTTAAGGCAGTGATGTAGAATGGCTGATCAAGAGGATGATGTAGCAATCTAACTTGGCGTATCCTTTCATAAATAGCTGCTTGTATTTGCTCAAGCAATTCAGGTACAGTGATCTCTAGCCTGTAAGCTTCTCTTTCATCTGGATTCATCCTTCTTAGATCTGGCTCACCTTAGGCAACTGAGTCATCTTCCCAAGTTATGTGTTTATCATGACGTTTTGGGGAAGATGGAGGATACATGATTGATTCTGCTATGCCATAAGAACTTACTGAGAACTAATTAATACGTTCATACTGTATTCTGTCAAAATAAGCAAGAGTCCGGGAAGAGATAGGTGATTGAACAAACAAATGATCTCCTCTGCCCCAGACTGTAAAATCAGTAGGATCAACAGTATCAGTATCTTGTTAAACACCCAGCTCAGCCCCCTTGGCTAGGTCTTCAACACTTGTTTCACCCAGCAACACATTACTGGCTGGGTCTTCTATCACAGCACTCCTTGCTGTGTCTTCAGTACCAGCTGACTGATTAGTATCAGCTGGCACAACTGCCACAGTATCTTCATCAGCTGCCTCAAATAAGGGTCCTTTCCTTAGGGGCTGGTTGTCCCTAGGAGCAGATTTCATCCTTTGTTTGTCGATTGACATGGGTTCAGTTGATGGTTCTTGTGTTGATACTGGTTCATGTGGAGGTAGATAGGGAACAATTGCTAAGTGCTCCCCCTGAGTATCATCGTCATCAAGGTTTATAATTTCTGCTGGCTGTTGTAGTGTAACTGGCTTAGCAGAAGATGCTGGTCGAGAGGAATGGCTGGTTTCTAACATTTCATCTAGCCATTTCATGAATACATCAGCTCTCACTCCTCCTAACTCAGTAGAAGCTAAGTAATCTCTCATCTGTTCAGGTGTCATCTTCTTAATTTTATCTGCTCGCTCAGCATACATCTTTGCTTTCTTTCTATCATATTTGATCATGAACTTAGCATTTCTTTTCAAAGCAGCCCTTTTGTGTTCTTCAATGCTGAGTAGTTCATCATGAATTTCACGCTTTTCAGGATCGAGGGATCGTACATGCTCAATTTTTTGTTGTTTCAGAGCAGCATACACCTCAATTTTTGCATTGAAAGCAGCATCTAGTTCCTGCTGTCTCTTCTGGTGCCTCTCCAGTTTTCTTTTCATTTTACGTTCAATGGTTTGAGAGACAGCAAAAGATTCAGCAACAGCCAATTCAGAAACATCACTGGGCTTACTGCCAGAACCAATATCATCTACAGATGTGGCAGACACACTGGGTTGAGATTCACCAGCTGCCTGGACACCTGCTTCAGTATGAGCATTGCTGGGCTTAGTGCCAGAACCTTGACCAGCACCATTACCACCATCACCATCCCTCCTTTGATGTTTTAGAGCCTTTTCATGCTCGTGCTCCCCCCAGATTGTTTTCTCTTTTTAGATTGCTTTTTAGACTTCTTCTCCCCCTTTTTGTCATTAGCAGGAGTAGAAGCAGGAGCTGGAGAGACTTGTGCATCAAGGTCACTATCAGACTCAGGAATAGAATAAGAAAATCTGTTTCAGTCAGCATCAGCATGCGTATGGCTTCAGTCATTCTATTAACAAGAGTAGTGCGGATGATGCGTTGTAGATCTGGTGTGATCTTGGCTATTGTTCGATAGACAGCCAGGGTGGAGATGGCAGCCACCTCATTAGCATCAAAACTGCTGGTTGAGGGGCGATCACTAGCAGCGACAATAGGACTACCTCCGTGGGGTGGTGGAAGTGGAAGGTCATAATCTGACTCATCACCATGATCACCATCATTTTTACCTTCACCCGAAGGTTTAGAACCACTGGTATCCTTGTCAGCATCATTATCAGCATCATCAGTTAGATCCACTGGTTTGTCTTTGGAGCCAGTCACAGTATCAGTCACATTATCATGAGTGACTGGCTCGCCCTTACTAGCACCTTTATCAGCATCACCATCAGATGAAGAAGATGATGAGGAAGAAGCTGAAGAATCAGAAGGTACTAGCGAATCAGGGACATTCTGCATCACACACTTACCAGTAGTAGGATCGATGATGAACTTGAGAGGCCTCCAAGTACCAGGCCATGGAGAAGCAGCTGGAGCCATACCAAAGAAGTGGTAGTATGGTTTCTCATTAACTTGTTGTAACATGGCCAACCTCGCATATACTTTTTCTCTTGCTGGTCGATCAAGCTGAGACAGTAGTGCAGTCAGCTCTTCTCTAGGTAATTTGCTGGCTGACACTAAGGCAGTTTGAGGATCAATAGTCAACTGATCCACCAGCAAGGTAACTCTAGGAGTGATAGATGCTCCCCTATAGATGAAGTTAGGTATAACTTCATCAGGATCTAGTACCTGGCACACATATGGTTTCTTCTCAGCAGAAGCAGTAGCCTGAGAATAATCAGTAGTGGCAGTAGCAGAGGTACCAGCATCCAAAATGGGTTCCGTAGAACCAGTAGCAGCAGCGGATGACTGCTCAGAAGATGGAATAACAGTAGCAGAAGCTGCAGTATCCATCTGTGGCTCTTTTGGAACATAGCCAACATCCTGAAGAAATGAAGGCCAGGAAGAATCATCATAATCATGTGAGCCACTACCAGTAACCACTTCAGTAGTAGTAGCAGTTGGAGGAGTAACAGTGGTAGTGGCCGCATCATCAACATCAAGAACCTCCTTAACAATATTATCAATGACCTTTTCGAGTACAGGAGGAGGTTCCATTATCATCTCCTCAACCACTTCAGAATCAGTGGTTGAAGTAGTAATACCAGAGACAGTATGAGGAGTAGCAGAAATATTAGCAGTAGCTAGCTCCTCATTATCAGTAAGAGCAGTGGAACCAGCAGCCACATTGTCTCCAGTAGAGCCAACAGCAGTAGAGACAACAGTACGAGTATCAGTACCACCAGTAGATAAATCAGTAGCACCAACACCAGTAGCAGAAATGAAGAGCTCATCAGTAGAAACAATAACATCCTTTTCTTGCTCCCCCTCTGCCTGTTCATCTATCCTGCTAAGAACTGAAACAAAAGAACATTTTATGTTAACAACTGTAGAACTAAATAGATTTGACTCAATAATTGCATCTGTTGTTGGTCTCTGGGGACAGACTGGTGATTTAGTCAGCCCTTCAATTGAGACAGAGTTAGGTGTCTGTAAGTACAGCTGTAACTCTGCTGACTCATTGGTAACACATGTTGACCCAGATAGTGTAAGAGTTCTGGCTGGTAATGATGTAGGAGTGAGACTCTTAACATGATCCAAGTAACATTTAGGCTGTGCAGTGGCCAGAGCTGATTCAACACGATGAGGAACCAGCTCAAGACTGCTTTGGGGGTCATTTAAGTTCTCTGCTGGTTGTACTGTCAGCAGAGGATATTACGTGATGTTCAATTTAGAAAAATGTGAAAGTGCCTGGTTAGAAGAGTATGAGTTTCTACTCTTCTTAACACTAGTTTTAAAACCAGTCAACTTGGGAGCCAAGTTTATATCTTTAACTCCATTTTCATTTTTCAAGTCAGCAGTTAAAAGATTTTTAATTAAGTTAGAGATTTCTACTGTTTGGTCTAGAGATGCACCAGGTTCCATAGCAGCTTTCTTTTCAGAAGCAGCAGTTGAGACTGGGGTAATCCCTCCTGTGGTGTGCTTGGAGCCAGCTTTAGCTCGTTTGGATTTGCCTGTTACCAAGAAATAGTTAAGCAACAGATTCCAATACTAGAAGTGGGTAGTCAGTATATAAGACTATGGCTGTTCTTTATTATCAGAGAGCACTAAATTCTAATACAACTACTACTTTACCAGTATGTGAGATGGTGGCTGTACTAGTTAAGGTAGCTGGCTTCTTCCTTTTTATAGCTGGCTTTCGCTGAGGTCCCTCTCCATCAGCTGGTGCAACACCAGAGGCAGTCGTTTGGTTTACTCCACCCCGAGCAGCAAGATACTCGAGCATGCCTGGTGTTAAACTAGTATATGGAGCAGCAGGAGCATCTTTTGGTATTCCCTCTTGTTTTGGAGGCAGGTCGAATGATTCATCAGCAATCTGCTGGTAAGCTTCACCCAGCTCATATTAAAAAACAAGGCTCAAGAACCTTGAAAAGGGGATTAGATGTGTTCGTTTGGGTGCAAGCACCATTTCCCTTAGCCTCAAATAGATTACACGAAATAATCAATATTACGGTTGAACAGCATCCCGTGACCAATCTTCAGCTTAATATCTGAGCACTGATCAAAACTTCCAGACTTCTGGCTGATACACTGAGTCAGCAACCCAAAGAAATAATACCATAGAGGTGGCATATGCTTCCTCAATGGCGTATGAGCTACTGGTTGAGTGAACCCAATAATTTCCAATACCTCCCTTCTAAACTCATCACTGGTCGGTGAATTAACAAATGGACCACTGGGTAATTGAAGAGCACGTCGGATGGCGTCAGCAGTGATGGATTAGGTTAGTATTTCAGTCACCATGCCACGAATACATGGAACGTTCTGTGGAGTGGTGGCCATGGTGGCAGTATACCAGAATCTGGCCAGGCAGGCTGGATATAAACGTGAAGGTACACCTGTAATAGCTCTAGCCAGAGGTGATTGCCGTATATAATCTATTAACATTTCGTAGCCCATGTTGGCTTTGGATTTTGGAATGGATAGGGCATGAGCAGCATTACCTCTCGATAGGCGAATGGTTGTGTGTTCTGGAGCATTTGCAGCCCTAACAAGGTTGGGGTGCAGGTTGAACAGAGGACCCTGTATAACTTGTTCCTCAACAGGTGATGATTGGTGTTGTTGTTCTGCCATTGATGAAATCGTTGAAGATGGATATATGAAAGATTTGAAGATTTTTGAATTTAGAGAGAAGAGTGTGTTTTGGTAAGGTAAATCAAAAAGTTAATAACCGAAGGTTATTATGTGAAAAGGATCGCCTTATTTAACCTTTCGGATTGGTGGAAAAAGTGCAGGATAGAGAAAATGGAAACTGTCATCTGCAGGCGCGTGGGCAGATGTGACAGACTGGCACGTTTTCGAGGGGACACAGATTGTTGACATGATGTATAATCGGCTTGAACACTCATACCTCCCATTAAGCATTAAATGCAGCAGTTTTCAATTCAAAAAAGAAGTTAAAAACTATAAAATAAAATTTGTATTAAATACAAAAATTCTTGTGACATTGAATATGTAATGAATTTAATTTTAAATCATTGGGAGTAAATGAGTTTCAGATTTAAGGTATCATTTAAGTATTGTGAGCTATTTATTATTTCGTTTTGAACATTGAATAACCATGATATAAAAGACCTTGAGGTGCTGTCTGTTTGACATGTAGGCAGTAAGTGAAAGAATTTGTGACTTACTGGTTTACCCTACATGTTATGGAGCCAGCACACCAACAAAGTTGCCTTTTATTTTAAAGTTCAAGCATACCCAGCTCAGAGATGAGATAGTTAAAACGTTTCTCATCTAAGGGCTTTGTAAAGAGATCTGCTAATTGCTGGTCTGTTAAAATAAAATGTAGCTCCACATCTCCTTTCTGAACATGATCCCTTATGAAATGATATCGAACGTCAATGTGCTTTGTTCTAGAATGCATCACAGGATTGTTGGTAATAGCAATAGCACTTGTATTGTCACAGTAGATTGGAGTTTTTGTAACATGAACACCATAGTCCTTCAGCTGGCTTTGCATCCATAGTACTTGAGCAGTACAACTACCAGCAGAATCATATTCTACCTCAGCGGTAGATGTGGACACAGTATTTTGCTTTTTGCTCGTCCAGCTGACTATCCTACCACCCAGTAACTGGAAACCACCAGTAATACTTTTCCTGTCTATTTTACACCCTGCAAAGTCAGCATCTGAATACCCAGTTAGCTCAAAATCCTGGTCTTTGGGATACCAAAGACCACGTTCAGCATTACCTTTCAGATACCTAAATATCCTTTTTACTGCTAGCAAGTGTGACTCTTTAGGATCAGCTTGATATCTGGCGCAGAGACATGTGACAAACATAATATCTGGTCTGATGACTGTAAGATAAAGTAGGGATCTAATCATATGAAATGTCCCGTTCATAATAATTATAAACGTTTCATATTAATTAATTTCGTTGCCAGGTTTTGACCTCTATATGAGACGTTTTTCAAAGACTGCATTCGATTTTTGAAACAAACCATAACCTTTATATTTGCTATAAAGGTTTAAAATATTACGAAGATTATCAAATAATGATAATCTAAAATGTAGCGTTTTCACACGACCATTACATAATAGTTTACAATAATATTACACAACAACTTAAGTCTTCGAATGCAGTTTTTAAACAATATTGTACAAGTATGCAGACTCCAATCCTGTCTTTCTTTAGCATGCAACATCGGAAGCTCTTAATAATCACCTGAGAATAAACTTGCTTTAAACGTCAACAAAAAAGTTGGTGAGTTATAGGTTTAACCTATATATTTATCAATCGTAATAATAGACCACAAGATTTCCTTTTCATTTCTCATAAATACACATCTCATATCAGGCATTTCGCAAACTGCATAGAGATAAAAATCATTCATATGGTGAACACCTAGTAACCGACCTTAACAAGATGCATATAGAATATCCCCATCATTCCAGGACAACTTCAGACATGATAAATTCGAAGTACTAAAGCATCCGCGACATGGATGGTGCTTGTTAGGCCCGATAGATCTATCTTTAGGATTCGCGTCAATTAGGGTGTCTGTTCACTAATTCTTAGATTACCAGACTAAAAAGGGGCATATTCGATTTCGATAATCCAACCATAGAATGTAGTTTCGATTACTTGTATCTATTTCGTAAAACATTTATAAAAATTTGCCTGTATTCTCATCTCAAAAATATTAGATTTTAAAAGTGGGACTATAACTCACTTTCACGGATTATTACTTCGTCGAAAAATAACATTTGGCCACTGGTCGATTCACGAACCTATAACAAATATATACATATATATCAAAGTATGATTGAAATATATTCACAATATGTTTTATTATGTTTTAATGATTTAAGTTTATTAAGTTAACAGTCCAACGTTCGTAGTCCACAATTAGTTGTCCACAGTTAGTAGTACAGAAATAAATCAATATATATTTTCTCGAATCAATCCACGACCCAGTGTATACAAGTCTCAGACTCGATCACAACTCAAAGTATATATATTATTTTGGAATCAACCTCAACCCTGTATAGCTAATTCGAACATTACCGCATATAGAGTGTCTATGGTTGTTCCAAATAATATATATAGATTACGTCGATATGATATGTCAAAACATAGTATACGTGTCTATGTTCTATCAAGATTACATAATATATGTTAGAATACATGTATAATACAATATAAGTTAGTTAGGATATGGTTATTATAGATTTTTGTCAATTCATCCCGTAGTCAAATTAACCATGTTTAACCAATTTTGTTTTACCCATAACTTCTTCGTTTTAAATCCGTTTTGAGTGAATCAACTTGCTATGGTTTCATATTGAACTGTATTTTATGAAACTAAACATAAAAAGTATAGGTTTATAGTCAAAAATAGAGGTTACAAGTCATTTTTGTAGAGGTAGTCATTTCAGTCGAAAAAAATGACGTCTTGATGACTATTTTGAAAAACATATTTCCAATTTGAGTTTAACCACGATTTTTGGATATAGTTTCATGTTCATAAGAAAAATCATTTTACCAGAAGAACAACTTTTAAATCAAAGTTTATCATAGTTTTTAATTATCTAACCCAAAACAACCCCCGGTTTCACTACGACGGCTTATGTCCGGTTTTACGGTGTTCTTCGTGTTTTCAGGTTTTAAATCATTAAATTAACATATCATATAGATATATAACATGTGTTTAGTTGATTTGAAAAGTCAAGTTAGAAGGATTAACTTTGTTTGCGAACAAGTTTAGAATTAACTAAACTATGTTCTAGTTATTACAAGTTTAAATCTTCGAATAAGATAGTTATATATATATGAATTGAATGATGTTATGAACATCATTACTACCTCAAGTTTAGTAGGTAAACCTACTGGAAGTGACAAGAAATTATTTAGCTTCAAAGGATCTTGAATGGCTTGAAAGTTCTTGAATTAGAATGATAACCTACTGTAAATAACAGAGGTTTCTTGATCTTAGATGATTACTTGGAATGGATTAGAAAGCTTGGAAGTAGACTTGCAAACTTGAAAGTGTTCTTGAAGTTTAGTTGAGTAGTTGTTTTGAAAGTTAATCTAGGTTAGGATTTATGAACTAGATTGAGCTAGATTTTGTTGAAGATGATGAAGAACACTTAGAACACCAAGAGAGAACTTGAGAGAGATAAGTTTGATGCATGAAAGTTGAAAAATGAAAGTGTTATGATTGGTGAAGAAAAACGTGATCCTACACTTGAATATAAGGTTCCATTAGTTTGTATTTTTGTTAGATATTTCATGCTAGTTGCCAAATGATGGTTCCCACATGTCTTGGTGAATCACAAGGGCTGCTAAGAGCTGATTATTGAAGTGTATATACCAATAGTATGTACATCTAGGAGCTGTGTATTGTACGAGTATGAATACAGGTGCATACGAGTAGAATTATTGATGAGAATGAATGAGAATGTAATTGTAAGCATTTTTGTTAAGTAGAAGTACTTTGATATGTGTCTTGAAGTCTTTCAAAAGTGTACTAATACATCTTAATATACTACATGTATGTACATTTTAGCTGAGTCGTTAAGTCATCGTTAGTCGTTACATGTAAGTGTTGTTTTGAAACCTTTAAGTTAACAATCTCATTTAATGTTGTTAACCCAATGTTTATTATATCTAATGAGATATTAAATTATTACATTATCATGATATTATGATTGATAATATTATGATGTATGAATATATCTTAATATGATATATATACATTAAAATGTCGTTACAACGATAATCGTTACATATATGCCTCGTTTTGCAATTCTTAAGTTAGTAGTCTTGTTTTACATATGTAGTTCATTGTTAACATGCTTAATGATATATATAATTATCATCTTATCATGTTAAATATAGTGTAACAATATCTTAATATGATACATATATATTTAGTAGGACGTTGTTATAACGATAATCATTATATATATCGTTTCGAGTTTCTTAACTTAGTAGTCTCATTTTATGCATATAACTCTTTGTTAATATACTTTTTGAGATATTTACTTATCATAATATCATGTTAACTATATATATATATATCCATATATATATATTATCATGTAGTTTTTACAAGTTTTTAACGTTCGTGAATCGCCGGTCAACTTGGATGGTCAATTGTCTATATGAAACTCATTTCAAATAATCAAGTCTTAACAAGTTTGATTGCTTAACTTGTTGGAAACATTTAATTATGCAAAAATAGTTTCATCTAATATATAATCATGGAAAAGTTCGGGTCACTACATCATACCTCTATATTCAGTGATATTGACTGGTTCACCATTGGGATCAACATCTATTTTAATAGATGCTGCCATTAGGGTTCCTATATCTTTTAAATAGGTCAGACCAAATTTCTTTAACATATCTTTGATATATTTATCTTGACTTATAAAAATTCCAACATCAAGTTGGTTAATTTGCAATTCTAAAAAGTATTGCAAATCTCTTTGTAAGCTCATTTCATATGTCTTAGACATAAGTTTTGAAAAATCTTGACAATGTTTCTCATCTTTAGATCCATAAATAATATCATCCACATATATCTGTACCAGCAAGAGATCACCATCTATCTCTTTTGAGAATAGAGTGGTATCAATTGTTCCAACTTTAAAACCTATACAAGTGAGATACACATGAAGTGTCTCATACCATGCTCTTGGTGCCTGTTTTAGGCCATATAGAGCTTTGTCTAACTTGTAGACATGGTCTGGATATTTACTGCTTACAAAACCAGGAGGCTGTTTGACATAGACTTCTTCTTGCAGCTTCCCATTTAGAAACGCAGACTTAACATCCATCTGGAATACCTAAAGTTCATCTTAGCAGCATATGCCAAGAACAATCTAATAGCTTCCATCCTAGCCACTGGTGTATATGTCTCTTCATAATCCAATCCTTCTTCCTGTTTGAAGCCCTGAGCTACCAATCTAGCTTTGTTTCTAATTACAATCCCATCTTCATCCATTTTGTTCTTGAAAACCCACTTAGTACCAATGATCTTTTTAGTTTCATCATCAGGTTGAGGTACCAAAGTCCAAACCTTATTCCTATTAAACTGGGAGATCTCTTCTTGCATAGCTCCTGCCCAGCTAGGATCTTTGATTGCTTCTTCAGAACATGTAGGTTCAATGGTAGATACAAAATTTACATGCATACAAAAATTGCTGGTTGCATGTCTTCTTGTTTTAACACCACTTTCCAGATTACCAATAACTTGTTCAATTGGATGCTCCTTTGTCCATCTTGTGTTATGAACAGGTGAGCTTGTTGTGGAACACACAGCATCTTGATCATCAGCTGGCTCAGAGGAATGAGCAGCAGTGGGAGACAGCTGTTCATTATGAGTGTAACCAGTACCAGCTTGAGATCCTTCAGAGCCAGTAGACCTATGCTCAAGTTGTAACACTTCTGTAGAGCCAGTAGGTCCACCTGGTTTAGACACAGATGGAACAGAGTGTTCAATCTCATCATCAGAGAAGCCATCAACATGGATTGGTGAGGGATTTGCAGCTGGTTCTTCTTCATCATCAAGAGCTTGCTGAGTTGGCTCTTCAAATAGTAACTCCTCATCTTCTTGACCAGAAGATGAAGTAGGGGCAGTTTTATCAAATGTAACATTATTGGATTCTTCAAAACAGCCCTTTCTTTTATTGAAAACCCTGTATGCCTTTGACATATTGGAATATCCTAAAAATATACCTTCATCAGCCTTAGCATCAAACTTGCCTAGCTGATCCCTATTGTTTAGAATGAAACAGGGAGTGCCAAATACATGAAGAAATGAAATTGAGGGTCTTCTGCCTTTGAGAACTTCATAAGCAGTTTTCTGATGTCTTTTCACTATTAAAGATCTATTATGGGTAAAACATGCAGTGTTCACAGCTTCTGCCCAATATGAATTTTTAAGCCCAGACTCAGCCAACATAGATCTTGCTGCTTCAATGAGAGTTCTGTTTCTTCTTTCTGCAACACCATTCTGTTGAGGTGTTCTCACAGCAGAAAAGTTCTGTGAAATACCTTTGTTAGCACAAAATTCTTCCAAAGTAGCATTTCTGAATTCTTTACCATGATCACTTCTAAGATGCTTCACCAGTTGCCCATTCAGTAGTTCTATTCTTTTGATAAAATTAATGATTTCATCAGCAGCTTCACTCTTTTGCTTCAAATAGAATACCCAAGTGTATCTGGAATATTCATCAACAATCACCAGTGTATACTTCTTTCCACTACAGCTGGCTATATTAACAGGACCAAAGAGATCCATATGAAGTAGATGAAATGGTTTCTCAACAGATGAAATCTGCTTTGACTTGAATGAGGCATGGTGATGCTTCCCTTTTTCACAACCAGGACACAATCTATCCTTCACATAAGACATTGTGGGTAGCCCATACACCAACTTTTACTAGATAACTTATGAATATCTTTGAAGTTGAGATGTGAGAGTCTCTTGTGCCATAACCACTTAAGGTTGTCTGCTGCCTTTGAATAAAAACAAGCATCGGTTGTTGTGACTGCTGTGTTCATGTCAATTTGATACATGTTCTCATGTCTTTTTGCTGTCAGCAGTGGCTTCCCTGTCTTATCAAAAATAGTGCCAATCTTCCTTCTAAACTGGACTATCTTACTTTTGTTTGTCAGTTGGTTTATGCTGAGTAGATTATGTTTAAGCCCAACGACATATGCTATATTTGAAAATGTAACATTCCCATTTGTTAAAGTACCAAAACCCTTTGTGTAACCCAACGAATTATCTCCATATGATACAACTGGACCATCCTTTTCTTGATAGTCTATCTGCAGGAACTTACATCCAGTCATATGTCTCGAACAACCACTATCGAGATACCAGATTTGCTTGTTTTGAATGCCCTGCACAGTAGCTAAGAGATTAGTTCTTTTTGAGAACCCATCCAAGGATGGGTTCTGGAAGGGTCATCTTTGATGATCTCTTCCTGTCTGCTGATTTGCTTGAAGAGGCAGCAGCAGATGGGGTTAGGGTTAGAGTACACCGGTTGGCTAAGTGAAACTTGTTGCCACACTTGTAGCATTTTCTCACATTTGGTATCGGTGACTGGTCATACACTGAGTAAATTGGTGCAGTAAGATCGGGTCTACTTTTAGATATGGCAGCTATGAGCTGGTCAAGCTTGACAGTCATTATCTCAGTGATAGATGACTCAGCACATGATTCCATATTTTGGTTCACTTTAGCTTTTCCCTTAAGAGCAGCTTTCTTTTTGGAACCAGTACCAACATCATGGTATACTGCTTTGCCTTTGTTGTTCGACGAGCCAGTGTAGGAAGTTACTGACCCGTCAGCTGATGCTGGACGATTCGTGTGAATCTTGATTGCTGCCTTTGACTTGCCAGTATTGCGTTTTGCTGGTTTGTCAGCAGCTACTGGTTGACCAGTACAATTTTCATCAGCTGGCTCAGTATTGGTGGAATTTGAACATGAAGGGGAATCAATTGTTTTTGACTTTCTTTGGTTGTTTTCAGTGATTTCCCTTTTAATCCGTCTTTCCTTTGGAGTCATGTAGTAAATGCTTGAGGGATCAGTAATTTCATCAATTGAAGTACTGGTTTCCTTAGCTTTTACTTCATTCTCCAAGATTTCTTTCATGGACAGTGGTGGGGTCTCTGAAGGTCTGACAAACTTATTTGTTAAGACCATCTTACCCTTAACTATCTTGGCAAAAGTATTTGGCAAGACAGCTTCAGGATCAGTTTCGAGAATGAGGTCCATGTAAGTAACTTCTGCAATAGCAGCAGCAGCATAGTCACCAGCAAAGAATGCTTCAACTTGGGCAGGCACCTGCTCATTCACACATTTTGCTGTGCGTTGAGCAGATGTACACCAGGAAGCAATAATCTTTTTGAAATCGTTTAGCTGGTTCTTGACCTCTGCTGCCTCAACGTGAAGAGACTTTAAAGAAAAATTTTGTTTTTCAAGTTTTGAAATTTCATCCTTCAAGATCTTAATTTCATCCGTTTTGCTTTTAAGTTTATCATTTAAAGATTTGTTATCATTTTTCAAAACTTCTTCACGTTTACTGCCTCTACATAAATTAACTTTTAGGTAGTCAAACATTTTAGCTTTTTCATCATCAGTATAAGTTCAAAAATTATCAACCTTATACAGCATTTCAGATTTCCATTGAGGTGAATCCTTTTTCCGATCAGCTTCCCTCATATCAGCCACAAACGTACTACCATTATCATCCTCATCAGACTCCTCGACCTCTTTGGCCATCAAACACAGCTTTTTACCAGAAGCATAACCAGCATCATCATCATCATCATCAGTATCACTGTCAGAAGATGAAGAAGAGCTGGTTTCATCTCAATCATGATGCTCAGCAACTAGAACCTTTTATGGCTTCTTTCCCTTCTTATCAGCCTTTGCACTTTCCTTCATCTGAGCCTTCATAGCTTTGTACTTGTTCTTGTACTTATCAGCTTTTGAGAAGGAGTTAGCATGTGATGTTGAAGGTTTCCTGGACATGCATTCAGCAGCAAAATATCCAACCTTCCCATAATTGTACCACTCAGATTTAGGACCCTTGATTGATTTGCTGCTATACCTAGCACTTGGTTTCTTACTCCCTTTATATGACTTGCTGGTTCTATTACGATTAAACCTTTTGAACTGCCTAGCCAGCAAAGCCATACCTTCAGCAAAACCTTCCATATCATCTTCATCATCACTGCTTTCTTCAGACCCAGTACCACTATCCACATCATCTTCAGCTGACTCTTCTTCAGCTGTCAACTTTTGAACCAGTAAAGCCTTTTGAGCTTTCTTTTTAGCAGCCATAAGAGCAGTATCATCTGTTTTAGAAGATTTTGAAGTGGTGGGGGCAAACTTAAAATTTTCTTTCAAGTTTAGTTCAAGTTTAGCTTCTGCCTTCTCATGGTTCCTGTGACATCCCAGGTAAACGTTCCCCGTAGCATGATATTGTCCGCTTTGCCCGTAGCCGCACAGATTTTTCTTGGCAACCACACACGACGAGCACTTTCCCAGGAGGTCACCCATCCTGGTAGTGCTCTCGCCTGAGTACGCTTAACTGCAGAGTTCTCATGAGATCTGCTGCGCTTGTAGTCCCAAAACGCGTCATGCTAGGAAAGGTCTCCACACCCTTATAAGGCATGCTTTGTTCTCCTCTCCAACCGATGTGGGACGGATGTTACAATCCTCCCCCATAAAGGGACACAGCGTCCCCGCTGTGCACATTTGGTCCGGGGCCTGGCTCTGATACCATCTGTGACATCTCAGGTAAACGTTCCCCGTAGCATGATATTGTCCGCTTTGCCCGTAGGCGCACAGATTTTTCTTGGCAACCACACACGACTAGCACTTTCCCAGGAGGTCACCCATCCTGGTAGTGCTCTCGCCTGAGCACGCTTAACTGCAGAGTTCTCATGAGATCTGCTGCGCTTGTGGTCCCAAAACGCGTCATGCTAGGAAAGGTCTCCACACCCTTATAAGGCATGCTTTGTTCTCCTCTCCAACCGATGTGGGACGGATGTTACAGTTCCAAAGTATACCATAGAGGGAAGACATGTTAAAGTTCTTTAAAGTCTGGGTGGTTCTTAGAGGGTCAGTCACTGGTTTCCATTTGGCAGACAATAAGTCAATGAATTTGTTTACTTGTTCAAAATCAGTATATGTGATTTTCAAAGTAAGCAGGTCAGCAACTAAGGAGTTAAACCTAATGAATCTTTGCTTAAGGGTCTCATTCTTATAGGAAAAGAACATTTAATACTCTCTTTTCAAAGCAATAATCTTGTTCTGCCTAACCTCATCCATGCCTTCATAAGTAACATCTAGATAGTCTAACATAAGCTTAGCATTCAGTTTTCCCTTAATCAGTTTGAACAGGTGATTAGGTAAAGTTATAGCTAACAGAGTTCTGATTTTAGGGTTAAGTCCAACACGACGTTTGTCCTCAGTATCCCATTCAGATGAAGGGAGAACAACCTCCCTGCCTGGGACAGGAGGAGCATCTGCAGTAGCTGGAACACTTGCAATGGTTTCAGTTGGGACATATGGACCATCTGTTGCAATACCAGGCATGAGTGGATCAATAGACTCAAGATGAAGCATGAACCTTGCCTTCCAAGTTTCATACTCCTCTTCATCAAACTTGGGTGGTCTATTGGATGAGCCATTTTCAAGGTAAGTTGTATTTGAATATGCGGCCATATGAGAATTCAGATCCAAGATATTAATTTATCAAGACTGAAGCTCTGATACCAGTTGTTGGTCCCTTGATTAACAACAGTAGTATTGTAGGGGGGGGGGGGTGAATACAAATTTTTTTAATTAACTAACCAATTAAACACAGTTTAGTATTCAAGCATGAAATTTAAATAGAGTCAAAGGTAATTTTTCAACTGTTATTCTTTATTGATTAAATCACAAAGAATTACAACTATCCTTGGCGGAATGATAGTTGGTTGATACAGATTTACCTAAGTATAGCTATGAGGATAAACTTAAAGCTATTACACGTTTTAGACTCTAAATAACAAAACCCACACCACTAGTTGTTACAATAGTGGATACAACAATTTATAGTAGTCCTATTAACCGTATAATGGTTCTATTGTCCACTGGTACATAGGATGTCTGTACTTGTGGGGACAACTGCATCAGAGAGCGTGCTCTCCTCTTTCCTCTTTGGTAGCTATTTGCAGGAACACCCCAATTTGGTTTGGCATCATTATTCATTTAAACAAATAGAGTGTTGTGTTCCCTAGGCATTGACAAAGTATAGCACATGTTTGCACATGCGTTAAACTTCTGCATTCCCACGTGGTCTTGTAAGGTCACTTGTCAGCCGCCGACGCGTGTCCTTTCCTGTTCAACTTTGTCTTTGACTTCTGTTGAATAGTACAATTGATGTAGACCACTCAGGAAACCACCATGCTTGTAATGGAGCATGGCTGTCTTGTGTTGTATGCTGCTTACCAGGTTTACTGGTTCTTCTTATGCTGAGTCACTTGATATTCTTGAATTGCTGGGTACTCATCCTGTGCTGATTCGAAGAATACACAACAATATTTGTTGTCTATACATAAACAAACTTGTGCTGGCTGCACATAACATTTTAGTGTAAATAAATTACAGTTTTGTTATAATTAAATCCTTAATTATTTTTGGGACTCAACAGGTCAATTATGAAAAGAATGAGTAAAGTGTTTAAAATTCTCAACACAACCATCAACCCATTGTTGCCTAAACGAGAAAAAAAAATCTTCAAAAATATCGTGAGAGTATGCTATCGGTATTGGCACCATATGAAGCCAAAAACAAAGACGGATAAGACGACGAAGACGAAAAAACGACTCCACTCAAATAATTTTATTTATTTAAATTAAAAATTTCGTCTTTTTAATTAATTTTTTTTATGTACTGTTTTTTATTTATATAATGTAATGTTTTTATTTAATTAATGTAATGTTTTTTATATATATTTTAGTAATGTTATTTATATTTTGTATTTAAATAATAATTAAAAATGGGTTAAGTTGAATGGTGGAGTTTATGATAGGGAGGAAATAGTGAAAGTTAGTGAAAAAAATGTTAAAATGTGTTTATGCTGATGTGAATGAGAGAAGTTCAGTGAAAAAATAGAACGATAGGAAGCAACCCATGGTTTTAAAAAACGGTGGAGGCGTACGCCTCGAGACACGCCTTAGTGCGTTTTTGAAAAAATAAGTTTTGGAACGTACGCCTCTGTGCTATAATTAAATGTACGCCTTTTTTTTCCTGAGGCGGATCGATTCTTTGAAGAGGCGGTTCGATTGATGAGGCGTGTGCCTCTTTGTGTTTAGCAAAAAAGTAGCAGGAAAATTGGAAGAGAAGGAAGAAGAAACATTGAAGGAGGAAATTGAAGGAGGAAGGAAGGATTTTGACCTGTTAACGTTGATGTTTCATCGGAAGAGAAGGAAGAAGAAAAATACCTGAATCGGATTTAGACGGTGGAGGTGGTGGTGGTGGCGGAGGTGGTGATGACGGCGGCGACGATTGCGGCTATGATGGTGGCGGTGGTCGCTGTTGAAATGGTGGTGGTGGTCGTTGTTGATACTTTATTGAAATGTTTGTTCTTCTATTTTATTAAGGATTTCAAGAAGATCAACAAAGTATATCTTTATATATTTAAAATATTTTAATTTCTTTTATCTTTTATTAAATTTCAATTACAGCTCCTAGTACTAAATTTGAATAATAAGAACAAACTTAATATACACTCTTGAAACTTTAATAAAATGACAATAACAGCCCTTATTATTTATATATTATCCAAATATATATATATATATACTTATTATTAAAATGTCAGCATAAATCAACTCCGCCTCGAACGCAAGGGCGGAACTCTTTTAGACAAAAGAGGGCCTTGGCTTTTGACATAGAACTATGTTTTTAGTGGTTATGGGTAAAAAAGTACATGGTGTTTTTGGATTCAAAAAGAGTACAGTCTGTTTTTTGAGAGTTCAACCATATCCCAAATGAATATATTGTCAATATCATCACTTTCATCTTGGCTTTTGACATAGGTATGCTTGTTATGTCCTTTTTTTTTTTTTTTTTTTTAACTGTAACTATTTAAGTCAGCAAGTGTAAATAGCTTGATGGTTTAATTATTAAAGCGACCATATAAGGGCAAAGACATTTAGTTGTTTTGGTTATCATAAATACTCCATACATAGTTTTAGTTAGCTATTCTTGTTAAACATAGTTTTAGTTAGCTATTCTTGTTAAAATTAATTAAATTAGCTTTAGCTATTTTCAATAATTGTAGCTTATGTAATTATAATTAGCTGTTAGCAAATTGTAGTTTATAATCATAACTATACTTCGTCAGTTGGTGGCAAGATGCAAGTCTCTAGCAAACTAGCAAGTTTTGTATATACTTTTTTTTTTATTAAGGGATGTATTGTAAACAAGTTAAAATAGTGCTCTTCTAATGGCCTCGTTGAAGTAGTGACGATGTTTATATCGTAAAGATGTTCACGTTTTGGCCCTCCCAGACACAAACTTCAAGTTCCGCCACTGCTCGAACGTACGCCTCGGTTCGGCTAGAGGCGTACGCCTCGGTTCGGCTAGAGGCGTACGCCTCGCTTCACAGAGGAAACGCCTCGAGGCGCGTTTCCGTTTTTTCAAACCTTGGAGTAACCTAATGAGGTTCAGGGAATATGGTCATGGAAAAGGGAAATCAGAGGCAGAATCAAAGATAGAGTTACAACACAAGCGCTTACTTATCGAATAAGAGCTGAACCAGTGATATCAAATAAACATGACACATGGGAGCTGGAGTTTACACTCTAAAGGAATAAGCTTGCCAATGGAACTTTGGATCAAAGGGCATCAATTCTTAAGCAGTATGTGCTTACTGATACAAGGATTCTTTCAAGGATTTGGAGTTGTCTACTGTTGGTGTATTTATGGGCTTGTGGAGTTGTTATCAGCCCACTGCTGGTGGGTTTTGTTAGCTTATTTAATTTCGCGAAAAAAAAAAAACAAATAAATAAATAAATAAATAAATAAATGAAATTAGAATAAAGAGTAAAACCCAACCATTTCCCCAGTCAAACGCATGCTTAAGGGAGTGAGACATCAGATCGTTTAAAGAACAAAAACAAATGATCTAACATACATTCTGAAAATTGTAAGTAATTGCTACAAGAACCTTTCTGATAATCCATTTGCTTCCCAAACTTCAGGATGAACCAATCTCTGGTGTGAACAAGATTGCGTAGTCTAGCTACTAAACTAATTAACTAATTTATCAGATTTGAAATTATAAATAATCACACTAAGTATAATATAAATATAAGTATATTCCATTCCATTTTCAATTATATATAAAAATTGTAAATTCTAAGATACTAATTTACAGAGTAAACAATACATATGTATTTATTAAACTAATAAGTCGTCACTTTTCACCGTCTCTTCTCCGAGTGACCCGAATGTAACAATAAACCGCCGCAAAAGTGACCGTCACAAGTCCGCCGATGATAACTCCGCCGCCGGCAACCGACGAGTGATGATGTTTTTCAGTTGTATGTATCAATTCCTCGCCCTGTTCTTCTGGTGACTCTGCAGGTACTAAAGAATTTGAATATTCAACCTCGTGTCTAACTGATAACTGAATCGGTCTGGTGGCAGTTGCTCGTGAAATCAATATTGCTATTAATAAAACACAAAATAAAATAGGTTTAATGGTTCCAGCCATGTTGAGATTTTAAAGAATAATAAGGTGTATTTGTTGCTGAAAATTGGGAGAGATCTAGGTGAAGTAGTTGCAAGCTTAACTCAAAGACATGTATTCATGCGTATATATAAAGAAATATGTAAATTAAAATAAATAAATATTTAATTAATAAAATAAAATAGTGAGAAGGTGTGGTTGGGATTTGGGAGGCAGGACGGTGAAGGTGAAAGTGATGACCAGAGGTATGCAAGCTGTAATATTTACGGTATGTTAATTTTACAATAATTTCACTCGTTTGGAGGATCTATTTTGGTTGTTTAATTAATTAAATATTAACAAGTCATTAATGCAACACATTTATTGATTTTTTATTCTCTAGAAATATACTTCGTGTGGTTTGTAAAAAAAAATATATACGTAGTATATATATATATATATATATATATATATATATATATATATATATATATATATATATATATATATATACTCCGTGTTGTTTATTTTTTAAAGTATTGATTGTATGGTTATAACTTATAAGTAGAGGTCAGTCTCATTAAGGAATCTAAGCTTTTTGTAAGATCACAAGACACTATTAGTTTGAAAATTTTGTGTAAAAATATTCTTTAAATTTTATATAACACTACTAAATTTAACTACGAGACTCCATATATTTTTCAAATTTATAACATTTTCTTTAAATTGTATAGGATGCCTCTAACTTTAAATAATCAGACCTTTTCTAATATTTTAAATTTGTAATTTTTCAAAGGTAAATAATCATTAAAATAACATTAAAATGTAATTAGTATTAAAATAATCGGGACCTCATTAAATTTCATTTATGGAATCGCCACTGTCAAGTCTTATTTATTATTAGAAAAAATTACGCTGTTGGTACCTGTGGTTTGTTCACATTTTCATCATAACACTTAAACTTTGTTTTTTGTGTAGTTGGTACATCAACTTTGCTTAACTATCGTGATTGGCATATCAACCTAACTGCAGTCAAAGTTTAATGCTTAACCCCTCACATGTGTCATGCATGTGAGGACAAATTTGTCTATTTTCTATTATTTTAATCCATTTAAATAATATGCATTTATATTTAAATAGGATAAACAATCCACCTTCATAACAGCATTTTAAACACTTGAAGGAAAATTACACTAAATAATCTTTCCAATTCCTTCCCTTTCTCTCAAAACTAAAACTCAGTAATATCAAATCTCTAAACTTTCTTTTCACTACATTTTTCTTTTCTCTAAAATTAAACTTGGAAACAAAGCTTAAGACCAAAGGTAACTGTAACGACCCAACCCATTATTCAACCGAAAACACGACCTAATTTTTTTTTTGTAGGACAGTGCATCTGGACGGCGTCCAGTACTGAAGGCCAGGACGGCATCCAAGCATCTTGGACGGCGTCCAAATGAACTGCAAGTTACTGACCAGTTTTCCCATTTCACGCGAGCGGAAAACCCGCTTCCCAACACTTTCTCACGAAACCAATTATCACAACACTTTATAATAAGTAAAACTAAGAAGTTTTCACAATAAAACCGAGGTTTACATCACCGGGCCCACAACGACCCATTTTACGAATTTCGTTCAAAATACAAGTTTCGACCATTCGAGTTTTAATATCCAAACGACACTAGAGCATGGTGTTTGGGGGTTAAACTACCCAATTCTTGGTCAAACTTCAAAAGCTAATCACCCAAGAGCATCCCCTATCAAAATAAAGCGGGAGGCCACTAATCCATATAACAACCCGGAAATTTCCGACTAAATTTAAACCTAACTTTTATACGATTTCGACGATTCACGAACAATTATTTGTAAATAATTACGCATTAATTTGATATATTATTATTAATGTCCCTTTTAAACAATATATCAATAATTAATATCATTATTATCAGTATTGTTATTATGATTAAAAATAACAATAATATTATTACTATTAACAAAATTATTATTACCATTCATCAATTAACATAATTTATATTATAATCATTATTATTATTAAGAGTATTACCATTATTATGATTAATATGATTATTAATGTTATTAACATAATTTATATTAATATCATTATTGTTGATTACATTAATACAATTTATTTTACTATTGATAATTATCAATATTATTATTATTAATGATATTAAAAATATTATTATTATTAATCTTGTTATTAATTCTATTATTAATAATATTTTTATTATATTAATAGTATTATTATTATTATTAATATATTTATTAATTATTAATATTAAAATATATATAAAAAAAGATGTATACCTAAATTAGGTAACTGCTTTTAATTTTTTTAGATCGTGATCTATTTTTCTTTTATTTTTTTAAAATTGTGATCTGCTTTTAATATTTATTAAATCACGATCCAGTTTTATATTTATCATATGTGCATTTTTTTATTTCTACTGGTAATGTTTCTGTATCTATCTGCTTGATTTAATTTCCAGTGAACAACTTCAGTTATATAATGAATCGATTAGTTTGTGAATTCATTCAACTCTCCATCATCTTTATCAATTATCAAATCTGAAATCATTTATTTATTTATAATTTTTTTTAAACAGCTCGACACCTCTGTATTTGAACTCAAATTGCAAAGGCTCGATTTTATATTGTTTTTCAAAATCTAGAAATGTAGTTGTGTTAGGATTCGTCTATTCAAACTTTCTGTAAAATCCCAAGTTCGAATTCCTCATAACGAATCCGAATTTTGAAGTCAAAGTTTCTATTTCAAAAAGTCAACGGATTGTTCTTAGCAAAATTCGAGTTCGTTTTGAGGGTTTAATTTAAATTAATGACTCAGATAGTTTCTAATAATCATTTGCAATTTATTTCATGTTTTAATCGAAATCTAAAATAGTCCAGATTTCAAAATCAAGTTTTAAGTTCATATATTTTTTTTTCTCAAATACAGTGACTGTTACTGCTTCTTTTATATTTTTTTTTATTTCTGATACGATTAATCCCATAAATTCCATTTGATCAATATCATTTCATATCACAGCTATTTAAATCCTGTTATGGTTATTAAAGGGTTGTTTGTTCGATCAGTTTTAGAAGAAGAAGAAGTGGAAAATAGAAATAATATAAATATAATTAAACTCTAATAAAAATTAGAAAAATAAGCAGCAGCTCATGGGTTAAGGGTGTTAGCGTGGTAACGAGAGGTCGCGGGTTCGATTCCCGTTCATGACATTTTTTTTAGGAAAGCTTTTAAGGTAGCAATCTACTTTTATTATTATTATTATTATTATTATTATTATTATTATTATTATTATTATTATTATTATTATTATTATTATTATTATTATTATTATTATTATTATTATTATACTACTAATATTATCATAATATTATCATTAAATGTTATAGTTATTAATATTATTATTACAAAAAGTATTAATTATCATTTAACACGATTATAATTACAATTAAGACTATTATTATTGTTACTACAAATATTATTATCGTTTAAGTATTATCACTTAGTATTATCTTTATTATTATTACTAAAATGATTATCTTTATTAATATTATTATTATTAAAAAGTATTATCATTATTATCATTTTTACAAAATTATTATTTTTGCTATCATTTAAACTATAGTATTATTTTTACTACTAGTATTGTTATTATTAAAATTATTATCGTTAATATCATTTTTACAAAAATTAACGTTTTTGCCATCATCAAAACTATATTATTATTATTGTTATTTTAAACCTTATTATGATTGTTATTATCATTTTACTACTAGTATTATTATTGTTGTTACAAAATAATACAACTCATTATTCATTATCATTATTAATATTATTTTATCAAACAAATACTTATATATATATATATATATATATATATATATATATATATATATATATATATATATATATATATATACACACACACATACACAGAAATATATAACGATTGAAATAATATATATAAACTTATTCGATTACAAGTATATGTATTAATATATATACTTGATATAGGTTCGTGAATCCGAGGAAAACTCTGCACTTGTTCAGTGCCATCATACTCGTAAAATACGAAATGCAGTATCGTGAGTTTTCATAGCTCCCTTTTTATATATATTTTTTGGGCTGAGAATACATGCGCAACTTTTATAACTGTTTTACATTTAGACACAAGTACTCAAACTTTTATGCTATATACATGCTTTGTCATGCTAAATCCCTGCCGTAATATCGTTAATTGCTGAGGTATAAAATACAAACTTAGTTATTGTGTGTAGCGCTACTGAGAGTGATGTCTCTAGTCAGTTGACCGTTGGTCTTTGACTACATAATAATGATTTAACGACACGAATAACAAGTGTCACGGGGTAACTTTTGTTTAGTCGCGATATTACAAATTCAGCATTACTTTTAGATTGGTATTTCTATATCAAATCAACACTTTATATTGATATTTCTATATCAACTTTATTAAATCTTGTGGTCTAACACTATTATTGAAATCATATTTATGATAAACCTATGAACTCACCAACCTTTTGGTTGACACTCTTTAGCATGTTTATTCTCAGGTCTTACATAATGCTTCCGCTGTGTATTTGCTAATTGAAAGCAACATTTCAACGAGTCATTCATGGATAATTTGAAGGACTTGCATTTGCTAATTTAATGATGATTGCTTGCTATGCTTGGAGTCTTCATTACATATCATATCAGTTAAAGACATTTAATGCGTTGTTTATTAAATACAATGTAATCTATTTATCTTCCGCTGCAAAATTCAATATAACGTCTCATATAGAGTCGTTCTCGTTTATACAACTGTGATTTGATGTAATTAGTCACAAATACCCCAGGCCCTATTTGGGGGTGTGACAATCCAGTCGAATACCCTTGCCTTTATCCAAGCCGGAGCCTAAAAAGATAAACAACGAGAGGGTAAGCAAAACGCTTAGTGAATGCAATAGTTATACATATATAACCTACTTACTTGCAATCACTTACACAGATACCTCAGACACGCTAGCATTTTAAATTAGCATACCATTTCAACGTACAACGCTAAATCCACGATATCACGAGCTAGCACAAACGATAGCATATAACACGAACAATACAATATACTATACTACAACACACAACCATGGTTAACCATTCATACAAGGAGATGGTGCTTGCAAAGACCATCGGAGTTCGCAACATCCATTAGTGTACTTAACACCGCGTATCACTAACCCCCAGGTGGTATCTTAACACCGCGACTAACCCACCCTCTATGATATTGTGGTATCTTAACACCGCGACTAACCCACATGTCATTAAATCCCAGAGTGGCGTCTTAACACCGCGACTAACCCACTCATTACATATTATGTGGTGTCTTAACACCGCGACTACCCCACATTCCATTAATTTTCGGAGTGTATTCTTAACACCGCGACTAACCCACTCGTTACGTATTATGTGGTGTCTTAACACCGCAACTACCCCACATTTCATGCCACACAAATAAATACATTATATACATACTTGCATAATTATTCCACTCACCTTAATGATTCGGTGACAGTTTTATACTTCCGCAAGCTTCAAAGCAAAGTACCTAATACATTAAATACTCAATCAACACACAAACTAGTTGGACTAAACACCAACAATTCACTCATGTGCATTCAATGACTTAAATGCATTAAATGACCCATTTATATCAAAACCGTCCATTTAAGGTCAAGACCATCATAAATCACTAAAAGCTAGTGATTAAGGTCCAACAACACTAACTAATACCAAATTGGGGTTTTTCATACCCATCTTTCCCAACTAGGTCAATCATTATCCACTTGACCATTTTAAAGTCAACACACCCATTTCGGGTCATCCACTAACCCAATTAACACCCATTCACTTAATAACTAGGTGTGCTAGTAATTAACTAACTAATTATGACTCATAAATTCATTTATCATTTCAAAACCCTAGGTTAGTCATCTTTGAGTCCTCATGACTCAATCTTACCCAAAATCACCAAATATGGGTTTTATGTTTAACACTAACCCAAACCCTAACCCTTAAACAATTTAAATTAAGAAAATCAAGGTTAAGACATACCACTACAGTCAAAACGTAGCTAGTAATGAGATGCACTACTTTAACACTTGCTCCTTAACCCGAAACGAGCTTCTTCCTTCCTTGTTTGAGCTCTCTCACTCTAAAAGTGCTTCTCTCACTAGAATTTAAGTGGATGAGATAAGGTTGGTGAAAATGGAGTAAAGTCACCCACCAAAACTGATCTTGGGCCTTAAAGTCATCCTCCATGTGAAATTACCAATTTGCCCCTTAAAATATCTTAAAAACCAACAGCTGGCCCGTCAGTTCATCTGGACGGCTTCCAGCAACTTGGACGGCATCCAGTCTTTCACAATTGGACGGCATCCCACACTTCTGGATGGCGTCCCATACAACTGGAAACAGGATCTCACAACTCTCCCCCACTTGAACCGGATTGCGTCCTCGCAATCCACGCTGCATGACAAGCAGGAAGATACATCAAAACAAACTCTTCGGATTCCCACGTAAACTCGGAACCTTTACTACGACGCCATTGAACTTTAAAAGTTCTCACCTCTTTATTTCTCAACATTTTCACTTTCTCATCACGTATGGCAATCGGTTCCTCGACATACTCTAACTTGTTGTTTAGCTCAATCTCTTCTAATGACACCCATGAAGAATCATCCGCAAGACACTTACGCAGATGGGAAACATGAAATGTATTAGGATCCCCGCAAGCTCTTCGGGTAATTCCAAATGATACGTAACTTCACCAACACGAGCTAAAATTTTAAATGGCCCGATAAATCGAGGAGCTAACTTTCCTCATTTTCGAAACCGAATAATACCCTTCCATGGAGAAACTTTAAGCATCACCATGTCACCTTCTTGGAACTCAATCAGTCGTCTACGTTTGTTGGCATAAGATTTTTGTCTATCTTGCACCGCCTTCAATCGAGTTCGAATCATCTCAATCTTGTTATTCGTCTCTAAAACCAAATCGGTACTCCCAATTTTCCTTTGTCCCACTTCACCCCAACAAATAGGAGTTCGACACCTACGCCCATAAAGCATCTCGTAGGGTGGCATCCTGATACTAGTATGATAACTATTATTGTACAAGAATTCCACCAATGGTAAGTGCTCATCCCAACTACCACTGAAATCAATAATACACGCCCGCAACATATCCTTCAACGTTTGATTCGTACGTTCGGTTTGACCATCCGTTTGAGGATGGTACGCCGTGCTCATTCTCAATTGTGTACCCATATCTTCATGAAATTTATTCCAAAACTGAGACGAAAAACGAGTGTCTCGATCCGAAATAATAGATATAGGAACCCCGTGTCTCGATATCACCTCCTTGATAATCAACTTTGACAAGGTCTCCGATGATATCGTTTCCCAAATGGGAAGAAACAAAACACTCTTCGTCAATCGATCAACTATCACCCAAATCGTATCAAATTGGGTTCTCGCCGTCTTTGCTAATTTTGTAATGAAATCCATGGTAATGTGCTCCCATTTCCATTTTGAGACTTCCAATGGTTGTAACATACCATACGACTTTTGGTGCTCGACCTTAACTTGCAAACACGTGACACATTGTTCAACATACTTTACAACATCACGTTTCATGCCCAACCACCAATACTCTTTCTTCAAATCAAGATACATTTTCGTCGCTCCCGGATGAATGGAATACTTTGACTTATGTGCTTCATCAAGTAGCACTCGTCGAAAATATCCCATTCTAGGCACCCACACTCTTTCTTGAAAGGACAACAAACCATGCGGGCCTAAGGTAATGGACTCCGTTTGCCCCACGATTCATTTCTCAAGCTTGTTGTTAACAAAATGAAACAACCCAACCCGTATTCCATACGATAATTTTTTTTTGTAATGATACACATTTACGCGCCAATAAAATATGTAAACCAATCCACAAGTTCCATTTAAACGTTCAACAATTTAAATGTTTACAAAAGGCACGAAGGCCATTAATTAAGTTCAATACAAGTTTGACCCCCTACAACGATAGTTTATAATCCAAACGACCCTTTGAGCATGGTCTGGGACTAAACTACCCAAAACGTTAGGCCAACTTTCAAACTTCAACAAAACATCATCAAAGGCCACCTAGTGCCCGATAACCCCTTTGCCCTTATCCGCACCTGCAACTAAAAAGATAAACAACGAGAGGGGTAAGCTAATGCTTAGTGAATGCAATAATTATACATGTTCATATATAACCTACTTACTTGCAATCACTTACACAATACCGCATACAAGCTAGCTATTCGACAAACATGCAAACATTATGCATAAACTACAATCCACAATCCACAAGGAGCTAGCAACCAACAATAGCATATAGTTCATAATTTAATATGCTAATTACACAATCACACAACCATGGTTAACCAATAGCAAAAAAGAATGGTACTCAAAATTCCCATCGGTGTTCATAACAAACGTTAGTGCACAACACATATATCACCAACCCTTGGACAACACATATCCGTTCATAAGAACATTAGTGTACAACACATATAACACCAATTTGGACAACACATATCCATTTAATAAACGTTAGCATACAACACATATAATGCTAAATTAGACAACACATATCCGTTCATAAATCGTTAGTGTACAACACATATATCACTAACTAGGACAACACATATCCTTACATACAAATAAGCACATCATATACGTACAAGTATACTTATTCCACTCACCTTGTCACAAGGATGATGATTATGCACGTCCGAGCTTCAATGCAATGTACCTAAATCATTAAGTGCACATTCAATTTCACAACTAGTGGGACTAACCACAATACTCCCACTTGAGCATTTAATGACCCAATTTGCATTAAATGACTCAACTACTCACAACCGCCCATAAATGGCCAAGACTCGACTTTAATCACTAGGACTAGTGAATTAAAGTCTATTAATCTTCAATTAACACAAAACTTAGGGTAATCCATACCCATTTCATCTAATTAGGTCAACTAGTACATTTTGACCCATTTTATATTACTTAGACTCACAATCAAGTCAAACTTACCCATTTACACTTCTTTCATAAATCTTAAAGTGCATTAGTGACTAACAACATCAACTGACACTTACAACCTCGAATCACAAGGCCAAAACCCTAAATAGTGGCTATTAGGGTTTCCTTACAACAACATAACCCAAACTCACCCATTTTAGCCTCAAATGGGTCATACAAATCTCTAGTAACCCAAACCCTAGCCATTAACCAATTAAAACTTAAAACATAAAGTTAGAACTTACCAAGACTATCTTCTTGTAGCTAGTAACAAGGAGAACAACTTTAAATCTCGCTCCTAGGTTTGATTCACAAATCTCCAACTCCAAATCTCAAGATTAAACTAAGTGGGTTTTGTGTTTTGGGAGAGAAATTGAAAAGAAAATAGAAAAGGAAATGAAATAAATGAACTAGTGGTGGAGGTTTAATGCTCCCATCAGGTCCACATGTTAAATTACCAATTTGCCCCTTAAATTTATTTAATTTGAGCTAAAATCGGAGTCAGAACTGCTGAGGTGCCACGGCGCGGCCCATTTGTCGCGGCCCGACCTAACGAAGGAAAAATGACCCCTTTTAACTTGACTTCTGATCTGGAATTGCTTTATATGCCGTGGCGCGGACCCAATTGTCGCGGCGCGGCCTAAGGCTGTAACTGGACAGTTCAACCGATTTTAGACAATTTTCGATTTTATTTGATTTGTACATTCCAAACCCGCTTCCTATATTCACCTAGCCTTCAACAATAGTCTCACAAGACTTAACGCTAACCAAACCCATGATTAAACTTATACATGCACACATTATCAAGTATACATATATGTATATATATAAATATATATATATATATATATATATATATATATATATATATATATATATATATATATATATATATATATATATATATATATATATATATATATATATATATATATCTACGAATATATTCATACATTTGTGCATAAGCTAACGAGTTATAAATGTACAAATGATTAAGTGAGCACCTTTCGATATGTACGGGAAAACGGGATGTTACACAAAAGCTTCAATTTGAATCTCACCAAGCTTTACAAGGAAATCGTTAGTAATAATCATGCGTAACGATCCTACTCGTATCGCCGGATGTTGACTCTTTCGACTCAACGCATCCGCTGAAATGTCCCGTTCTTATTGATTAAAAACGTTCCATATTGATAAGGCTAAAAAGGAACATATATTTCATAGCAAAATCCCCCAAGAAAGACAAGATTTTAGTTGCAATTGTTGCATTTTCAAGTAATATTCGTTTATTTTAAATAAGTGCGAAGACAAAAGACGAAAACGACGAATTGAAGACACAAAGGTCCAAAAAGCTCAAAAGTACAAGATACAATCAAAAAGGTTCAAATTATTGATGAGGAACGTCTAAAAATGACAAGAGTACAAGTTACAAAACGCAAAGTACAAAATATAAAATTGTACGCAAGGACGTTCGAAAATCCGGAACCGGGACCAGAGTCAACTCTCAACGCTCGACGCAACGGTGTAAAAATTACGAGTCAACTATGCACAAGAATAAAATATAATATTTAAATAATTCATAATACGAATAATATTAAATAATAAAAAGTTGTTAATTGAGCATAGTTCAGGGGTCATAAGTGAAAATTCAATTTATAAATTCGCCTATAAAAGGCTTTGTAATCGTAATGTAAAAACACACCTTTTTCTATCTTTTTCTTATTTATCAATATCAATTATCAATATCTATATTCTATATCTCTATCATAATGTTAACTTAATAAGATATAACAATAATCTTAATTTTAATTTTAAATTATGATAATAATAAGATTTATGATAGAGATCGTTTGAGTGTGTAAGTCGAAATTCTGTCCGTGTAACGCTACGCTATTTTTAATCATTGTAAGTTATGTTCAACCTTTTTACATTAATGTATCGTAACTAAGTTATTATTATGCTTATTTGAGCCGAAGTAATCGTGATGTTGGGCTAAAATATTAAGAAGGGGTTATTGAACTTTGGACCATAATTAAGGTTTGGGCAAAAGACCGACACTTGTGGAAATTGAACTATTGACTATTAAGAGATGGGGGTATTGTCTAATTGAGTGACAACTCATTGGAGTCTGTCGAACCTATCTTCAAATTAATTAACCTAATAATTAATAATGATTATGGTTGTCCTATTTAGTGATGTTCATATGGAATCTGTTATAATCATTTAATTAATCAATTGAGTTGGGTAATTGATTATTCATTCTGATCAAGTGGATGAATTAATATTCATAAACTAATTAAAACAGGGGTGGATTACATACAGTGATAACTGGTGTAATTGTTGACAGAAGTGATAACTGCGTCACAGTTTAAATCCTTAATCAGTTGGAATATTTGACTTCGGGTATAAGGGTAATTTGACGAGGATACTCGCACTTTATTTTTATGACCGATGGACTATTATGGACAAAAACCAGATAGACGTATCAAATAAACCAGGACAAAGGACAATTAACCCATGGTAATAAATTAAAATCAACACGTCAAACATCATGATTACGGATGTTTAAATAAGCATAATTCTTTTATTATATTTCTCATCGCAATTTTATTTACTGTCATTTTATTTATTGTCATTATTTTACGCACTTTAATTATCGTCATTTATCTTTACGCTTAAAATATAGAATCGACAAACCGGTCATTAAACGGTAAAACCCCCCTTTTATAATAATATTACTACTTATATAATTATATATATTTTGTATAAATATAGTTAAAAATATAGTAAGTATCACCAGCTCCCTGTGGAACGAACCGGACTTACTAAAAACTACACTACTCTACGATTAGGTACACTGCCTATAGTGTTGTAGCAAGGTTTAGGTATATCCCATCCGTAAATTAATAAAACTTGTGTCATATTTTGTAGTATTTTGTATTAAAAATAATACTATTTCGTACCCTCACGCTACATCATCAAGTTTTTGGCGCCGCTGCCGGGGAGCGCTAAAACGCTATATTTTTAATTATAATAATATTGAAATAAAATATAATAATATAATAATATTGAAATAGAATATAATAATATAATAATATTGAAATAGAATATAATAATATAATAATATTGAAATAGAATATAATAATATAATAATATTTTAGAATATATTTTGAATCGTAAAAGTTTTAAAAAGTCGTATTTATTAAATATTTCAGGGGTATATTATGTAACTTGTAATTAATAATTTCTATCATGTCGCTTTCATGTGAATAGTAAATTAATTAATTTCTTTTCATTTACTATTCATGAATAGTAAATGAATTAAAAAAAAAGTTTTGAAAAAAAAATAATAATTATAAAAAAAGTATTAATTTGTAAAAAAAAAAT
The DNA here is from genome assembly GCF_046630445.1 of Rutidosis leptorrhynchoides. NCBI lineage: Eukaryota > Viridiplantae > Streptophyta > Magnoliopsida > Asterales > Asteraceae > Rutidosis > Rutidosis leptorrhynchoides. Next base: position 318,119,520 of record NC_092337.1, read on the forward strand.
CGTTTTTTTTAAAAAAAAAATTGTAAAAAAAACGTTTTTTTTTAAGAAAAAAAAATTCGTTTTTAAAAAAAAAAAAAAAATATATATATATATATAAAAAAAAAATTTTTTTTTTAAAAAAATTTTAAAATCCTTAAAAAACGAAATATAAAAAAAAAAATAAAAAAAAAAGTTTTTTTTTATTACCTTTAGATTTTTAGACTCTAGTTACAACTTTTAGTATTAAGTTTAGTTTTGCCATAGTTATTTTTACTTCTAGAATTTTTAGGCTTTGCCGTAAAATCCCTTAAGTGCTTATTCCTTAGATTAAGTTTTAGGTGCTTTAGAATTTTACGACGCCGTATTTCGCACTACTTTCTTATTTTTATTTTTCGACGCCTATTTTTCGACCTTTTTATTTTTCGACCTTTTTCGACGCGCAATCTTTTTCTTTCTTATTTCTCGCCATTCTAGTTGTTAGGACTTAGATTTTTTTCTACTTCTTCTCTAAATTTCTTAAAATTACGAAAATTTATTTTAAGTGGTTAAATTGATAGACATCAAAATTTTCTGGTTCGTAGTAATAGTTGGATTTGTACGTGGACCGGGTTATTGGAGCCAAACAGTACTCAATTATATTGAGACCAAACGAATCCTGCCCCTCTGCTGCATCTTTTGGCTATTCGAAACGTGGGCAAAATCAGAAAAGTCTATTGATTGGACAACTTATATAAGTTTTTCTTATTTTTATAACTAATAGGATATTCAGTGAATGCACTGAGTAAAACGTTCACCACCTTTCATACGTTCACCACCTATAACTCGATCAAGACATCTAGCCAATATTGTCGCCGTTGATTTTTCTTTAGAATCATCATCTAGTCGACCAAGAACTCCAACTCAAATTTCCGATAATCCATCTTTTGAACCCGACCTCACAATTGAGAATCCGGAGAATATTCAGGGACAATTCCAAGATCCAGAACCACTAATCATTCCTCCTGAACCACAAACCATTAAATCAGAATCTTTTAGTGATTCGTATTCAACAAATTCAATTATTGAAAATCTGGAACCTCTAAGTATGGAAGACCGAATGAGAGCCACACGCAAGGGCCAAGGTCACGCCATTATTAAGCCAGAAGTTAATGCTCCAGATTATGAAATCAAAGGACAAATTCTACATATGGTAACTAATCAGTGCCAATATAGTGGTACGCCAAAAGAAGATCCCAACGAACATCTTCGTACGTTTAATAGGATCTGTACACTATTCAAAATCCGAGAAGTTGAGGATGAACAGATCTATCTCATGTTGTTTCCCTGGACTTTAAAGGGAGAAGCCAAAGATTGGTTAGAATCGTTACCTGAAGGGGCGATTGATACATGGGATGTTTTAGTTGAAAAATTTCTTAAACAATTCTTTCCGGCATCCAAAGCCGGGAGACTTCAAGGAGAAATTGTTACGTTCGCGCAAAAGCCAAATGAAACTCTATATGAGGCGTGGACAAGATTTGGAAAGTTGTTGAGAGGATGTCCTCAACACGGTTTAGACACTTATCAAATAGTACAAATATTCTACCAAGGTGTCAACGTTGCTACACGAAAAGACATCGACATAACAGCTGGTGGTTCCATTATGAAGAAAACCGCAACTGAAGCTTACAAAATTATTGATAACACAGCCTCCCACTCTCATGAGTGGCATCAAGAAAAAGATATTTTTCGTTCATCTAAAGCGGCTAGAGCCGATTCTAGCCATGACTTTGATTCCGTTTCCGCAAAAATAGATGCTTTCGAGAGACGAATGGAAAAGATGAATAAAGATATTCACGCAATACGAATCAATTGTGAGCAATGCGGTGGACCACACTTAATGAAAGACTGTCACATTGAACAAACGATGGAACAACGTGAGAATGTTGTCTACATGAACCAAAGGCTGGAAAATAGTTATCAGAATAATTATCAACCGCCAAGGCCAAACTTCAATCGAAATCAAAACATTCTTTACAATCCAAAAGGACCCGACAATAACTCGTATAACCAACAAGGTCCGAATAACCAACCAACTCAAAACAACACTTTCAATCAACAAAGACCTGGCTTGTATAAACCACCACAACAAACCGACGAGAAGAAGTCAAATCTGGAAGAAGTGGTATTTAAGCTAGTTGAATCTCAAACACAATTTATTGAAACTCAAACCCAAACGAATGAGAGGTTTGAGCAGTCATTTAGAACTCAACAAGCTTCCATTTTGAATCTAGAAAAACAAGTAGGTACTCTTGTTAGATTGATGAGTGAAAGGGAACAAGGAAAGCTACCGAGTAATAATGAAGTAAATCCTCGGAATGAAAATGTTAACATGATATCAACAAATTCTGAAAAACCAATACCAGAAGTTGGGGAGGTTTTAGATGTAAGTAACAATGAAGAAATTACACCACCACCACCACCCGAGTATGTAAAGCCAGTGGTGGCACCATACAGACCACCCATCCCGTTTCCAAGAAAAGGAGTTGAGTATGAGCAAGTAATAGGTAATAAAGTTTGTGATACCTCTGGAAAGAAGAAGAAGAAGAATAAAAAAGTGCAAGAAACAAAAACAGTAGAAGTAAACCCGGTGAAGACAGTTCCACCAAATCCTCCACCTAGGGTAGGTGATCCGGGTGAATTTATTGTTCCTTGTCTACTTAGTGACTGTGTCATGTATGATGCACTGGCAGATTTAGGTGCAAGTGTGAGTGTTATGCCTCTTTCCTTATATAAGAGATTAGGTGTAGGTAAGTTAAGTCCAACGGATATGAGTGTTCGACTCCTTGATCAAACCATTAAGCACCCAGTTGGAATTGCTAACAACCTACCCATTCAAGTAGGTAATTTAACCTTTCTAGTCGAATTCATTGTCATTGACATAGAAGAGGACCCAAACATTCCTCTAATTTTAGGTCGACCATTCTTAGCGTCCACCGGGGCGTTATTTGATGTAAGAAAGGGTAGAATGACACTTAGTAATGATGAGAAATCGATCATCTTTATGATTCGACAGTCTAAATATCCACAAACCAAAACCGTTGAACCGACAAAAACGATTGGTAAGAACCATGTTGTTTTACCAACTCCAACGGTAGTGCTTAGCAATAATAAAACGCCTAAGTGTGGGGAAAATGAAGTAACACCTAATCATAACTTGATAACAAGGAACCCCATTGTTGATACGAAATTAAATGACCCCGTTATTAACAGTTCAATGAAGAAACTTTTTAAACGGGTTATTGATGCTAAAAGTAAGGGGAACTTTAAGTTATGTAACCGGTTAGTATCCAATCTGTCGCCTAAAGAAAAGGCGAAGCTAGTTGAATTTTGGGATATTACGGAAGAAGCCGGGCACTGGCTTAAAGAAAAAGTCACAGATATGCAAGTTGATTATGGACCAAAAGAAATTGACAATGAAGACACCACAACTACCTAAGTGTGGGGAGATTCAAGTGTTTTAAAAAGAGAATGCTATCTAGAGTTAGTTGTTCTATTCTCGTGTAGTTCCGAGAATGGAATTCGATTGGTCTTTTCCGCTAGCAGACACTAAAGAACTAGTTTTCTCCCCCCATTCTGAATTTTTTTTGTTTTTTAGGTTTTATATGAAATTAATATGTTTTCTTTTTAAGTTTTGTGTGAATTTAAAAACAAAAATTTACTTTATTTCATTAAGTTGAAAAAAAATGATTTCTAAAATTCGTCGTGAGTTGAAGACTAGGCCGTTGAGCCGAAATTACTTTACCCGAGGGCGGGGCGAAAAATTTTTTCATCATTATTTTTAATTTTATTGATTTAAAGTATGCCAAAAAAAAATATATTTGATTTTATAAATTTTTGAACGTGGGGTAATATACCCAACTTTAAAAATATGTATATATGTTCGTATTTTATCATGTAAACAACAGGGTAAAACAACGCACTTTCAAAGACTAACATTAAGTTCAGCAAAAGGTACTGATTTTGACGACAAGATGCAAAACAACAAATGTGATATAATAAATGAAGGAATGAACGATGAGGCGCGCCATCTATCATTCGACGAGCTTTGTAATTACAAACTGGGTATTTTTAATCACTTTTCTACACTAATCACCCTCATGAATTAATAATTATAGTCTGATTTCATGCAAATGAGGGCATTGCATGATCTCAAGTGTGGGGAAGGGTTATAAATTCTCTCGGGTTTATACTTGGCTTAATTTCTAAATATTATGAAAATTTTAAAATTTTTTAACTAAATGAATTCAAAATCATGTTTATACATATTTATGAACGATAAAACTAGGTGTTAATGCCGAAATTATCGTTACCTCGGAAAGGACATAAATTGAGAAACAACCTAAAATGCTTGAATTCATTTAAAATGGAATAAAGGAGAATAAAAAGGCAAAGAAAGAAACTAAGTGTGGGGAGAATGTACCAAGTTATTCAATTAAAAATTATCTATCACATATCTTTGTACAAGATTATTGCAGGTACTTTTGTTTTGGATGATACTAATCAGTTTTACCCGGTTTACTGTAATATATTTGAAAGAAAGATGGATCTACACGATGAATCAATTCCATCATTAAAAGGAAGTAAAGTCTTCCGAAAAAGACACGCGCTTCTTGATTTAGGTCAAGAAGTTGTCGTCCAGACCAGCTGTAGGTTGACGAAAAATCTAGAAAAGTCATCTCTAAAATCAGCAGGAAATCCACGGACCTCAGCATCAAACAGGGTCGCCAAGTGGTCAGATTTATCCTAACCATGAGAAGGATTTATCTCGTACAATGGGGAGGCACCGTGCAAATTAGCTTGATAAGACTAATGAATCAGATCCCCAGAAAAGGATAATCTCCTTAAAGATTAAAAATCAGCTTTTAAGACTGATAATACTCAATCCTAGAGATTGACCTTAAAGATTGAGAATTCAAACTCATGGAATTCGATGATATCTAAACTCGAGCATGAACGAGAAAATATTTTGATCAAAAATACAAACCGATTTGTTTTCTGAAAAACCATTTTCAATGCGTTCATTACCATTGAACGTAAAATCCTAGGAATTCACCTGGAATTCATTAGGTCACCTGAACCAAATCGGGTGTCAACCGTAAGAACGATGGTTGCATAGCATGGTCGGAGACAGGACCTTGTGCCAGACCGAAAAATCATAGGATGATCTTTACTATCGCTCCTACCAAGGATAGTTCTAGCATCCGACACGTTAAAAGACCATAATCATCTGCATGTCACGAGACATTGCCTTAACAGTTTCTTGTTCATCGCTTTCCTTTACAACCGGACGGTAGTTTACCGAAAGATAATATACGGAACAAGTAAACTGGATGTGTACTTTCCGATACCGGGATAGCAGTGGATTACACGAACCTAAAAGTTTTAGCCAAAATATTGATCCACAAATATATTTTGCAACACCGATGATGGATCAAATCAGAAAACTTGTCTAGGGTTAAATCTAGCTTGAATTTTCAAAAGATCAAATGTTTTCATAAAGATCCAATTTCCTTAAAGGATCTAAATTTTTATAGTCATGTGGGACTGTAAACCGCCTTTCAAATGTGCACTTTGCTTTGGAAACCGAAAGTAAATCGGCTATTTGATTGCAAGTGTCGTTGTCCTAAACCCAAGGCAACTGTGGATGACACACCCACCTTTAACCATATCGTTACTATCATTGTTTATACCGCTCTATCAAAATCACTGATGTACAAAGTGTGAAGAATAAAGAAGTGATTCGTGTGATGTATTATATTATTTCAAGACTGTATTGCTTGAGGACAAGCAACGCTCAAGTGTGGGGATATTGATAAGGCTAAAAAGGAACATATATTTCATAGCAAAATCCCCCAAGAAAGACAAGATTTTAGTTGCAATTGTTCCATTTTCAAGTAATATTCGTTTATTTTAAATAAGTGCGAAGACAAAAGACGAAAACGACGAATTGAAGACACAAAGGTCCAAAAAGCTCAAAAGTACAAGATACAATCAAAAAGGTTCAAATTATTGATGAGGAACGTCTAAAAATGACAAGAGTACAAGTTACAAAATGCAAAGTACAAAATATAAAATTGTACGCAAGGACGTTCGAAAATCCGGAACCGGGACCAGAGTCAACTCTCAACGCTCGACGCAACGGTGTAAAAATTACGAGTCAACTATGCACAAGAATAAAATATAATATTTAAATAATTCATAATAAGAATAATATTAAATAATAAAAAGTTGTTAATTGAGCATAGTTCAGGGGTCATAAGTGAAAATTCAATTTATAAATTCGCCTATAAAAGGCTTTGTAATCGTAATGTAAAAACACACCTTTTTCTATCTTTTTCTTATTTATCAATATCAATTATCAATATCTATATTCTATATCTCTATCATAATGTTAACTTAATAAGATATAACAATAATCTTAATTTTAATTTTAAATTATGATAATAATAAGATTTATGATAGAGATCGTTTGAGTGTGTAAGTCGAAATTCTGTCCGTGTAACGCTACGCTATTTTTAATCATTGTAAGTTATGTTCAACCTTTTTACATTAATGTATCGTAACTAAGTTATTATTATGCTTATTTGAGCCGAAGTAATCGTGATGTTGGGCTAAAATATTAAGAAGGGGTTATTGAACTTTGGACCATAATTAAGGTTTGGGCAAAAGACCGACACTTGTGGAAATTGAACTATTGACTATTAATAGATGGGGGGTATTGTCTAATTGAGTGACAACTCATTGGAGTCTGTCGAACCTATCTTCAAATTAATTAACCTAATAATTAATAATGATTATGGTTGTCCTATTTAGTGATGTTCATATGGAATCTGTTATAATCATTTAATTAATCAATTGGGTTGGGTAATTGATTATTCATTCTGATCAAGTGGATGAATTAATATTCATAAACTAATTAAAACAGGGGTGGATTACATACAGTGATAACTGGTGTAATTGTTGACAGAAGTGATAACTGCGTCACAGTTTAAATCCTTAATCAGTTGGAATATTTGACTTCGGGTATAAGGGTAATTTGACGAGGATACTCGCACTTTATTTTTATGATCGATGGACTATTATGGACAAAAACCAGATAGACGTATCAAATAAACCAGGACAAAGGACAATTAACCCATGGTAATAAATTAAAATCAACACGTCAAACATCATGATTACGGAAGTTTAAATAAGCATAATTCTTTTATTATATTTCTCATCGCAATTTTATTTACTGTCATTTTATTTATTGTCATTATTTTACGCACTTTAATTATCGTCATTTATCTTTACGCTTAAAATATAGAATCGACAAACCGGTCATTAAACGGTAAAACCCCCCTTTTATAATAATATTACTACTTATATAATTATATATATTTTGTATAAATATAGTTAAAAATATAGTAAGTATCACCAGCTCCCTGTGGAACGAACCGGACTTACTAAAAACTACACTACTCTACGATTAGGTACACTGCCTATAGTGTTGTAGCAAGGTTTAGGTATATCCCATCCGTAAATTAATAAAACTTGTGTCATATTTTGTAGTATTTTGTATTAAAAATAATACTATTTCGTACCCTCAAGCTACATCATCACATATTAATTGATTTCGTTGCGAGGTTTTGACCTCTATATGAGACGTTTTTCAAAGACTGCATTCATTTTTAAAACAAACCATAACCTTTATTTCATAGATAAAGGTTTTAAAAAGCTTTACGTAGATTATCAAATAATGATAATCTAAAATATCCTGTTTACACACGACCATTACATAATGGTTTACAATACAAATATGTTACAACAAAATAAGTTTCTTGAATGCAGTTTTTACACAATATCATACAAGCATGGACTCCAAATCTTGTCCTTATTTAAGTATGCGACAGCAGAAGCTCTTAATAATCACCTGAGAATAAACATGCTTAAAACGTCAACAAAAATGTTGGTGAGTTATAGGTTTAACCTATATATATCAAATCATAATAATAGACCACAAGATTTCATCTTTCAATACACATCCCATACATAGAGATAAAAATCATTCATATGGTGAACACCTGATAACCGACATTAACAAGATGCATATATAAGAATATCCCCATCATTCCGGGACACCCTTCGGATATGATATAAATTTCGAAGTACTAAAGCATTCGGTACTTTGGATGGGGTTTGTTAGGCCCAATAGATCTATCTTTAGGATTCGCGTCAATTAGGGTGTCTGTTCCCTAATTCTTAGATTACCAGACTTAATAAAAAAAGGGGCATATTCGATTTCGATAATTCAACCATAGAATGTAGTTTCACGTACTTGTGTCTATTTTGTAAATCATTTATAAAACCTGCATGTATTCTCATCCCAAAAATATTAGATTTTAAAAGTGGGACTATAACTCACTTTCACAGATTTTTACTTCGTCGGGAAGTAAGACTTGGCCACTGGTTGATTCACGAAGCTATAACAATATATACATATATATCAAAGTATGTTCAAAATATATTTACAACACTTTTAATATATTTTGATGTTTTAAGTTTATTAAGTCAGCTGTCATCGTTAGTAACCTAGAACTAGTTGTCCACAGTTAGATGTACAAAAATAAATCGATAAATATTATCTTGAATCAATCCACGACCCAGTGTATACGTATCTCAGTATTGATCACAACTCAAACTATATATATTTTGGAATCAACCTCAACCCTGTATAGCTAACTCCAACATTCACATATAGAGTGTCTATGGTTGTTCCGAAATATATATAGATGTGTCGACATGATAGGTCGAAACATTATATACGTGTCTATGGTATCTCAAGATTACATAATATACAATACAAGTGGATTAAGTTATGGTTGGAATAGATTTGTTACCAATTTTCACGTAGCTAAAATGAGAAAAATTATCCAATCTTGTTTTACCCATAACTTCTTCATTTTAAATCCGTTTTGAGTGAATAAAATTGCTATGGTTTCATATTGAACTCTATTTTATGAATATAAACAGAAAAAGTATAGGTTTATAGTCGGAAAAATAAGTTACAAGTCGTTTTTGTAAAGGTAGTCATATCAGTCGAAAGAACGACGTCTAGATGACCATTTTAGAAAACATACTTCCACTTTGAGTTTAACCATAATTTTTGGATATAGTTTCATGTTCATAATAAAAATCATTTTCTCAGAATAACAACTTTTAAATCAAAGTTTATCATAGTTTTTAATTAACTAACCCAAAACAGCCCTCGGTGTTACTACGACGCCGTAAATCCGATTTTACGGTGTTTTTCGTGTTTCCAGGTTTTAAATCATTAAGTTAGCATATCATATAGATATAGAACATGTGTTTAGTTGATTTTAAAAGTCAATTTAGAAGGATTAACTTTTGTTTGCGAACAAGTTTAGAATTAACTAAACTATGTTCTAGTGATTACAAGTTTAAACCTTCGAATAAGATAGCTTTATATGTATGAATCGAATGATGTTATGAACATCATTACTACCTTAAGTTCCTTGGATAAACCTACTAGAAAAGAGAAAAATGGATCTAGCTTCAACGGATCCTTGGATGGCTCGAAGTTCTTGAAGCAGAATCATGACACGAAAACAAGTTCAAGTAAGATCATCACTTGAAATAAGATTGTTATAGTTATAGAAATTGAACCAAAGTTTGAATATGATTATTACCTTGTATTAGAATGATAACCTACTGTAAGAAACAAAGATTTCTTGAGGTTGGATGATCACCTTACAAGATTGGAAGTGAGCTAGCAAACTTGAAAGTATTCTTGATTTTATGTAACTAGAACTTGTAGAATATATGAAGAACACTTAGAACTTGAAGATAGAACTTGAGAGAGATCAATTAGATGAAGAAAATTGAAGAATTAAAGTGTTTGTAGGTGTTTTTGGTCGTTGGTGTATGGATTAGATATAAAGGATATGTAATTTTGTTTTCATGTAAATAAGTCATGAATGATTACTCATATTTTTGTAATTTTATGAGATATTTCATGCTAGTTGCCAAATGATGGTTCCCACATCTGTTAGGTGACTCACATGGGCTGATAAGAGCTGATCATTGGAGTGTATATACCAATAGTACATACATCTAAAAGATGTATATTGCACGAGTACGAATACAGGTGCATACGAGTAGAATTGTTGATGAAACTGAACGAGGATGTAATTGTAAGCATTTTTGTTAAGTAGAAGTATTTTTATAAGTGTATTGAAGTCTTTCAAAAGTGTATAAATACATATTAAAACACTACATGTAATACATTTTAACTGAGTCGTTAAGTCATCGTTAGTCGTTACATGTAAGTGTTGTTTTGAAACCTTTAGGTTAACGATCTTGTTAAATGTTGTTAACCCAATGTTTATAATATCAAATGAGATTTTAAATTATTATATTATCATGATATTATCATGTATGAATATCTCTGAATATGACATATATACATTAAATGTCTTTACAACGATAATCGTTACATATATGTCTCGTTTAAAAATCATTAAGTTAGTAGTCTTGTTTTTACATATGTAGTTCATTGTTAATATACTTAATGATATGTTTACTTATCATAGTATCATGTTAACTATATATATATATATCCATATATGTCATCATATAGTTTTTTCAAGTTTTAACGTTCGTGAATCACCGGTCAACTTGGGTGGTCAATTGTCTATATGAAACATATTTCAATTAATCAAGTCTTAACAAGTTTGATTGCTTAACATGTTGGAAACATTTAATCATGTAAATATCAATTAATATATATAAACATGGAAAATTTCGGGTCACTACAGTACCTACCCGTTAAATAAATTTCGTCCCGAAATTTTAAGCTGTTGAAGGTGTTGACGAATCTTCTGGAAATAGATGCGGGTATTTCTTCTTCATCTGATCTTCACGCTCCCAGGTGAACTCGGGTCCTCTACGAATATTCCATCGAACCTTAACAATTGGTATCTTGTTTTGCTTAAGTCTTTTAACCTCACGATCCATTATTTCGACGGGTTCTTCGATGAATTGAAGTTTTTCGTTGATTTGGATTTCATCTAACGAAATAGTGAGATCTTCTTTAGCAAAACATTTCTTCAAATTCGAGACGTGGAAAGTGTTATGTACAGCCACGAGTTATTGAGGTAACTCAAGTCGGTAAGCTACTGGTCCGACACGATCAATAATCGTGAATGGTCCAATATACCTTGGATTTAATTTCCCTCATTTACCAAATCGAACAACGCCTTTCCAAGGTGCAACTTTAAGCATGACCATCTCTCCAATTTCAAATTCTATATCTTTTCTTTTAATGTCAGCGTAGCTCTTTTGTCGACTTTGGGCGGTTTTCAACCGTTGTTGAATTTGGATGATCTTCTCGGTAGTTTCTTGTATAATCTCCGGACCCGTAATCTATCTATCCCCCACTTCACTCCAACAAATCAGAGACCTGCACTTTCTACCATAAAGTGCTTCAAACGGCGTCATCTCAATGCTTGAATGGTAGCTGTTTTTGTAGGAAAATTCTGCTAACGGTAGATGTCGATCCCAACTGTTTCCGAAATCAATAACACATGCTCGTAGCATTTCTTCAAGCGTTTGTATCGTCCTTTCGCTCTGCCCATCAGTTTGTAGATGATAGGCAGTACTCATGTCTAGACGAGTTCCTAATGCTTGCTGTAATGTCTGCCAGAATCTTGAAATAAATCTGCCATCCCTATCAGAGATAATAGAGATTGGTATTCCATGTCTGGAGACAACTTCCTTCAAATACAGTCGTGCTAACTTCTCCATCTTGTCATCTTCTCTTAATGGCAGGAAGTGTGCTGATTTGGTGAGGCGATCAACTATTACCCAAATAGTATCAAAACCACTTGCAGTCCTTGGCAATTTAGTGATGAAATCCATGGTAATGTTTTCCCATTTCCATTCCGGGATTTTGGGTTGTTGAAGTAGACCTGATGGTTTCTGATGCTCAGCTTTAACCTTAGAACACGTCAAACATTCCCCTACGTATTTAGCAACATCGGCTTTCATACCCGGCCACCAAAAATGTTTCTTGAGATCCTTGTACATCTTCCCCGTTCTAGGATGTATTGAGTATCTGGTTTTATGAGCTTCTCTAAGTACCATTTCTCTCATATCTCCAAATTTTGGTACCCAAATCCTTTCAGCCCTATACCGGGTTCCGTCTTCCCGAATATTAAGATGCTTCTCCGATCCTTTGGGTATTTCATCCTTTAAATTTCCCTTTTTTAAAACTCCTTGTTGCGCCTCCTTTATTTGAGTAGTAAGGTTATTATGAATCATTATATTCATAGATTTTACTCGAATGGGTTCTCTGTCCTTCCTGCTCAAGGCATCGGCTACCACATTTGCCTTCCCCGGGTGGTAACGAATCTCAAAGTCGTAATCATTCAATAATTCAATCCACCTACGCTGCCTCATATTCAGTTGTTTCTGATTAAATATGTGTTGAAGACTTTTGTGGTCGGTATATATAATACTTTTGACCCCATATAAGTAGTGCCTCCAAGTCTTTAATGCAAAAACAACCGCGCCTAATTCCAAATCATGCGTCGTATAATTTTGTTCGTGAATCTTCAATTGTCTAGACGCATAAGCAATCACCTTCGTTCGTTGCATTAATACACAACCGAGACCTTGCTTTGATGCGTCACAATAAATCACAAAATCATCATTCCCTTCAGGCAAAGACAATATAGGTGCCGTAGTTAGCTTTTTATTCAATAACTGAAACGCTTTCTCTTATTCATCATTCCATTCAAATTTCTTCCCTTTATGCGTTAATGCAGTCAAGGGTTTTGCTATTCTGGAAAAGTCTTGGATGAACCTTCTGTAGTAACCAGCTAGTCCTAAAAACTGGCGTATGTGTTTCGGAGTTTTTGGGGTTTCCCACTTTTCAACAGTTTCTATCTTTGCCGGATCCACCTTAATACCTTCTTTGTTCACTATGTGACCGAGGAATTGAACTTCTTCCAACCAAAATGCACACTTTGAAAACTTAGCGTACAATTCTTCCTTCCTCAATACTTCTAACATCTTTCTCAAATGTTCACCGTGTTCTTGGTCATTCTTTGAGTAAATAAGTATGTCATCAATGAAAACAATGACAAACTTGTCAAGGTATGGTCCACACACTCGGTTCATAAGGTCCATGAACATAGCTGGTGCGATAGTCAATCCAAACGGCATAACCATAAACTCGTAATGACCATAACGCGTCCTAAAAGCAGTTTTTGGAATATCATCCTCCTTTACTCGCATTTGATGATATCCAGAACGTAAATCGATCTTCGAATAAACCGACGAGCCTTGTAGTTGATCAAATAAGTCGTCAATTCTCGGCAGTGGATAACGGTTTTTGATGGTAAGTTTGTTCAACTCTCTGTAGTCAATACACAACCTAAATGTACCATCCTTCTTCTTGGCAAACAAAACAGGAGCTCCCCATGGTGATGTGCTTGGTCGAATGAAACCACGTTCTAATAGTTCTTGCAGTTGGCTTTGCAGTTCTTTCATCTCGCTGGGTGCGAGTCTATAAGGAGCACGAGCTATTGGTGCAGCTCCTGGTACAAGATCTATTTGAAATTCAACAGATCGATGTGGAGGTAGTCCCGGTAATTCTTTCGGAAATACATCGGGAAATTCTTTTGCGACGGGAACATCATTGATGCTCTTTTCTTCAGTTTGTACTTTCTCGACGTGTGCTAGAACAGCATAGCAACCTTTTCTTATTAGTTTTTGTGCCTTCAAATTACTAATAAGATGTAGCTTCATGTTGCCCTTTTCTCCGTACACCATTAAGGGTTCTCCTTCTTCTCGTACAATGCGAATTGCATTTTTATAACATACGATCTCTGCTTTCACCTTCTTCAGCCAGTCCATGCCAACTATTACATCAAAACTCCCTAACTCTACTGGTATCAAATCAATCTTAAATATTTCGCTACCCAGTTTAATTTCTCGATTCCGGCATATATTATCTGCTGAAATTAATTTACCGTTTGCTAATTCGAGTAAAAATTTACTATCCAACGGCGTCAATGGACAACTTAATTTAGCATAAAAATCTCTACTCATATAGCTTCTATCCGCACCCGAATCAAATAAAACGTAAGCAGATTTATTGTCAATAAGAAACGTACCCGTAACAAGCTCCGGGTCTTCCTGTGCCTCTGCCGCATTAATATTGAAAACTCTTCCGCAGCCTTGTCCATTCGTGTTCTCCTGGTTCGGGAAATTTCTAATAATGTGGCCCGGTTTTCCACATTTATAACAAACTACATTGGCATAACTTGCTCCGACACTACTTGCTCCGCCATTACTCATTCCGACACCATTTGTTCCTTTCGTTCTATTAACCCCTAGTCCGTAGACCTCACACTTCGCCGCGCTATGACCATTTCTTTTACACTTGTTGCAAAATTTGGTGCAGAACCCCGAGTGATACTTTTCACACCTTTGGCATAGCTGCTTCTGATTGTTGTTGTTGTTGCGGTTGTTATTGTTGTTGGGATGATTGTTGTAGTTACTGTTGTTGTTGTTGTTGTTGTTGTTGTTGTTGGGCCGTTTGTCGTAGTTGCGATTGATGTTGCGATTGTTGGGATAATTGTTGCGATTATTATTGTAATTGCTGTTGTTGTATTGGTGATTCTTATCACCGTTTTCCTCCCACTTTCTTTTGACTTGCTTCACATTGGCCTCTTCAGCTGTCTGTTCTTTAATTCTTTCCTCAATCTGGTTCACTAGTTTGTGAGCCATTCTACATGCTTGTTGTATGGATGCGGGCTCATGTGAACTTATATCTTCTTGGATTCTTTCCGGTAATCCTTTCACAAACGCGTCGATCTTCTCTTCCTCATCTTCGAACGCTCCCGGACACAATAGTCACAATTCTGTGAATCGTCTTTCGTACGTGGTAATATCAAATCCTTGGGTTCGTAACCCTCTAAGTTCTGTCTTGAGCTTATTGACCTCGGTTCTGGGACGGTACTTCTCGTTCATCAAGTGCTTGAATGCTGACCACGGTAGTGCGTACGCATCATCTTGTCCTACTTGCTCTAGATAGGTATTCCACCATGTTAATGCAGAACCTGTGAAGATATGCGTAGCGTACTTCACTTTGTCCTCTTCAGTACACTTACTTATGGCAAACACCGATTCGACCTTCTCGGTCCACCGTTTCAATCTGATCGGTCCTTCAGTTCCATCAAATTCCAAAGGTTTGCAGGCAGTGAATTCTTTGTAGGTGCATCCTACACGATTTCCTGTACTGCTAGATCCAAGGTTATTGTTGGTATGTAGTGCAGCCTGTACTGCGGCTATGTTTGAAGCTAGAAAAGTACGGAATTCCTCTTCATTCATATTCACGGTGTGTCGAGTAGTCGGTGCCATTTCCTTCAAAATAGTCAAATGGAACAAGTTAATCATACAGAATATTAAGAGTAGTTAATAGTATTTCGTAGCATAATATGAACTCATTTATAAAAGCTTTTTCTTCATATTAGCGTTTTATAAGTTTAAATTCGGGTAGTACCTACCCGTTATGAAATGTCCCGTTCTTATTGATTAAAAACGTTCCATATTAATTGATTTCGTTGCGAGGTTTTGACCTCTATATGAGACGTTTTTCAAAGACTGCATTCATTTTAAAACAAACCATAACCTTTATTTCATCAATAAAGGTTTAAAAAGCTTTACGTAGATTATCAAATAATGATAATCTAAAATATCCTGTTTACACACGACCATTACATAATGGTTTACAATACAAATATGTTACAACAAAATAAGTTTCTCGAATGCAGTTTTTACACAATATCATACAAGCTTGGACTCCAAATCTCGTCCTTATTTAAGTATGCGACAGCGGAAGCTCTTAATAATCACCTGAGAATAAACATGCTTAAAACGTCAACAAAAATGTTGGTGAGTTATAGGTTTAACCTATATATATCAAATCATAATAATAGACCACAAGATTTCATATTTCAATACATATCCCATACATAGAGATAAAAATCATTCATATGGTGAACACCTGGTAACCGACATTAACAAGATGCATATATAAGAATATCCCCATCATTCCGGGACACCCTTCGGATATGATATAAATTTCGAAGTACTAAAGCATCCGGTTCTTTGGATGGGGTTTGTTAGGCCCAATAGATCTATCTTTAGGATTCGCGTCAATTAGGGTGTCTGTTCCCTAATTCTTAGATTACCAGACTTAATAAAAAGGGGCATATTCGATTTCGATAATTCAACCATAGAATGTAGTTTCACGTACTTGTGTCTACTTTGTAAATCATTTATAAAACCTGCATGTATTCTCATCCCAAAAATATTAGATTTTAAAAGTGGGACTATAACTCACTTTCACAGATTTTTACTTCGTCGGGAAGTAAGACTTGACCACCGGTTGATTCACGAACCTATAACAATATATACATATATATCAAAGTATGTTTAAAATATATTTACAACACTTTTAATATATTTTGATGTTTTAAGTTTATTAAGTCAGCTGTCCTCGTTAGTAACCTACAACTAGTTGTCCACAGTTAGATGTACAGAAATAAATCGATAAATATTATCTTGAATCAATCCACGACCCAGTGTATACGTATCTCAGTATTGATCACAACTCAAACTATATATATTTTGGAATCAACCTCAACCCTGTATAGCTAACTCCAACATTCACATATAGAGTGCCTATGGTTGTTCCGAAATATATATAGATGTGTCGACATGATAGGTCGAAACATTGTATACGTGTCTATGGTATCTCAAGATTACATAATATACAATACAAGTTGATTAAGTTATGGTTGGAATAAATTTGTTACCAATTTTCACGTAGCTAAAATGAGAAAAATTATCCAATCTTGTTTTACCCATAACTTCTTCATTTTAAATCCGTTTTGAGTGAATCAAATTGCTATGGTTTCATATTGAACTCTATTTTATGAATCTAAACAGAAAAGTATAGGTTAATAGTCGGAGAAATAAGTTACAAGTCATTTTTGTAAAGGTAGTCATTTCAGTCGAAAGAACGACGTCTAGATGACCATTTTAGAAAACATACTTCCACTTTGAGTTTAACCATAATTTTTGGATATAGTTTCATGTTCATAATAAAAATCATTTTCTCAGAATAACAACTTTTAAATCAAAGTGTATCATAGTTTTTAATTAACTAACCCAAAACAGCCCGCGGTGTTACTACGACGGCGTAAATCCGGTTTTACGGTGTTTTTCGTGTTTTCAGGTTTTAAATCATTAAGTTAGCATATCATATAGATATAGAACATGTATTTAGTTGATTTTAAAAGTCAAGTTAGAAGGATTAACTTTTGTTTGTGAACAAGTTTAGAATTAACTAAACTATGTTCTAGTGATTACAAGTTTAAACCTTCGAATAAGATAGCTTTATATGTATGAATTGAATGATGTTATGAACATCATTACTACCTTAAGTTCCTTGGATAAACCTACTAGAAAATAGAAAAATGGATCTAGCTTCAACGGATCCTTGGATGGCTCGAAGTTCTTGAAGCAGAATCATGACATGAAAACAAGTTCAAGTAAGATCATCACTTGAAATAAGATTGTTATAGTTATAGAAATTGAACCAAAGTTTGAATATGATTATTACCTTGTATTAGAATTATAACCTACTGTAAGAAACAAAGATTTCTTGAGGTTGGATGATCACCTTACAAGATTGGAAGTGAGCTAGCAAACTTGAAAGTATTCTTGATTTTATGAAACTAGAACTTTTGGAATTTATGAAGAACACTTAGAACTTGAAGATAGAACTTGAGAGAGATCAATTAGATGAAGAAAATTGAAGAATGAAAGTGTTTGTAGGTGTTTTTGGTCATTGGTGTATGGATTAGATATAAAGGATATGTAATTTTGTTTTCATGTAAATAAGTCATGAATGATTACTCATATTTTTGTAATTTTATGAGATATTTCATGCTAGTTGCCAAATGATGGTTCCCACATGTGTTAAGTGACTCAAATGGGCTGCTAAGAGCTGATCATTGGAGTGTATATACCAATAGTACATACATCTAAAAGCTGTGTATTGTACGAGTACGAATACGGGTGCATACGAGTAAAATTGTTGATGAAACTGAACGAGGATGTAATTGTAAGCATTTTTGTTAAGTAGAAGTATTTTGATAAGTGTCTTGAAGTCTTTCAAAAGTGTATGAATACATATTAAAACACTACATGTATATACATTTTAACTGAGTCGTTAAGTCATCGTTAGTCGTTACATGTAAATGTTGTTTTGAAACCTTTAGGTTAACGATCTTGTTAAATGTTGTTAACCCAATGTTTATAATATCAAAAGAGATTTTAAATTATTATATTATCATGATATTATGATGTACAAATATCTCTTAATATGATATATATACATTAAATGTCGTTACAACGATAATCGTTACATATATGTCTCGTTTCAAAATCATTAAGTTAGTAGTCTTGTTTTTACATATGTAGTTCATTGTTAATATACTTAATGATATGTTTACTTATCATAATATCATTTTAACTATATATATAACCATATATATGTCATCATATAGTTTTTACAAGTTTTAACGTTCGTGAATCACCGGTCAACTTGGGTAGTCAATTGTCTATATGAAACCTATTTCAATTAATCAAGTCTTAACAAGTTTGATTGCTTAATATGTTGGAAACATTTAATCATGTAAATATCAATCTCAATTAATATATATAAACATGGAAAAGTTCGGGTCACTACAGTACCTACCCGTTAAATAAATTTCGTCCCGAAATTTTAAGCTGTTGAAGGTGTTGACGAATCTTCTGGAAAGAGATGCGGGTATTTCTTCTTCATCTGATCTTCACACTCCCAGGTGAACTCAGGTCCTCTACGAGCATTCCATCGAACCTTAACAATTGGTATCTTGTTTTGCTTAAGTCTTTTAACCTCGCGATCCATTATTTCGACGGGTTCTTCGATGAATTGAAGTTTTTCGTTGATTTGGATTTCATCTAACGGAATAGTGAGATCTTCTTTAGCAAAACATTTCTTCAAATTCGAGACGTGGAAAGTGTTATGTACAGCCGCGAGTTGTTGAGGTAACTCAAGTCGGTAAGCTACTGGTCCGACACGATCAATAATCTTGAATGGTCCAATATACCTTGGATTTAATTTCCCTCGTTTACCAAATCGAACAACGCCTTTCCAAGGTGCAAATTTAAGCATGACCATCTCTCCAATTTCAAATTCTATATCTTTTCTTTTAATGTCAGCGTAGCTCTTTTGTCGACTTTGGGCAGTTTTCAACCGTTGTTGAATTTGGATGATCTTCTCGGTAGTTTCTTGTATAATCTCCGGACCCGTAATCTGTCTATCCCCCACTTCACTCCAACAAATCGGAGACCTGCACTTTCTACCATAAAGTGCTTCAAACGGCGCCATCTCAATGCTTGAATGGTAGCTGTTGTTGTAGGAAAATTCTGCTAACGGTAGATGTCGATCCCAACTGTTTCCGAAATCAATAACACATGCTCGTAGCATGTATTCAAGCGTTTGTATCGTCCTTTCGCTCTGCCCATCGGTTTGTGGATGATAGGCAGTACTCATGTCTAGACGAGTTCCTAATGCTTGCTGTAATGTCTGCCAGAATCTTGAAATAAATCTGCCATCCCTATCAGAGATAATAGAGATTGGTATTCCATGTCTGGAGACGACTTCCTTCAAATACAGTCGTGCTAACTTCTCCATCTTGTCATCTTCTCTTATTGGCAGGAAGTGTGCTGATTTGGTGAGACGATCAACTATTACCCAAATAGTATCAAAACCACTTGCAGTCCTTGGCAATTTAGTGATGAAATCCATGGTAATGTTTTCCCATTTCCATTCCAGGATTTCGGGTTGTTGAAGTAGACCTGATGGTTTCTGATGCTCAGCTTTGACCTTAGAACACGTCAAACATTCTCCTACATATTTAGCAACATCGGCTTTCATACCCGGCCACCAAAAATGTTTCTTGAGATCCTTGTACATCTTCCCCGTTCCAGGATGTATTGAGTATCTGGTTTTATGAGCTTCTCTAAGTACCATTTCTCTCATATCTCCAAATTTTGGTACCCAAATCCTTTCAGCCCTATACCGGGTTCCGTCTTCCCGAATATTAAGATGCTTCTCCGATCCTTTGGGTATTTCATCCTTTAAATTTCCCTCTTTTAAAACTCCTTGTTGCGCCTCCTTTATTTGAGTAGTAAGGTTATTATGAATCATTATATTCATAGATTTTACTCGAATGGGTTCTCTGTCCTTCCTGCTCAAGGCATCGGCTACCACATTTGCCTTCCCCGGGTGGTAACGAATCTCAAAGTCGTAATTATTCAATAATTCAATCCACCTACGCTGCCTCATATTCAGTTGTTTCTGATTAAATATGTGTTGAAGACTTTTGTGGTCGGTATATATAATACTTTTGACCCCATATAAGTAGTGCCTCCAAGTCTTTAATGCAAAAACAACTGCGCCTAATTCCAAATCATGCGTCGTATAATTTTGTTCGTGAATCTTCAATTGTCTAGACGCATAAGCAATCACCTTCGTTCGTTGCATTAATACACAACCGAGACCTTGCTTTGATGCGTCACAATAAATCACAAAATCATCATTCCCTTCAGGCAATGACAATATAGGTGCCGTAGTTAGCTTTTTCTTCAATAACTGAAACGCTTTCTCTTGTTCATCATTCCATTCAAATTTCTTCCCTTTATGCGTTAATGCAGTCAAGGGTTTTGCTATTCTGGAAAAGTCTTGGATGAACCTTCTGTAGTAACCAGCTAGTCCTAAAAACTGGCGTACGTGTTTCGGAGTTTTCGGGGTTTCCCACTTTTCAACAGTTTCTATCTTTGCTGGATCCACCTTAATACCTTCTTTGTTCACTATGTGACCGAGGAATTGAACTTCTTCCAACCAAAATGCACACTTTGAAAACTTAGCGTACAATTCTTCCTTCCTCAATACTTCTAACACCTTTCTCAAATGTTCACCGTGTTCTTGGTCATTCTTTGAGTAAATAAGTATGTCATCAATGAAAACAATGACAAACTTGTCAAGGTATGGTCCACACACTCGGTTCATAAGGTCCATGAACACAGCTGGTGCATTAGTTAAACCAAACGGCATGAACATAAACTCGTAATGACCGTAACGTGTTCTGAAAGCAGTCTTTAGAATATCATCTTCTTTCACCCGCATTTGATGATACCCGGAACGTAAGTCAATCTTTGAATAAACAGACGAGCCTTGTAGTTGATCAAATAAGTCGTCGATTCTCGGTAGTGGGTAGCGGTTCTTGATGGTAAGTTTGTTCAACTCTCGGTAGTCGATACACAACCTGAATGTACCATCTTTCTTCTTGACAAACAAAACAGGAGCTCCCCACGGTGATGTGCTTGGTCGAATGAAACCACGCTCTAAAAGTTCTTGTAATTGGCTTTGCAGTTCTTTCATCTCGCTGGGTGCAAGTCTGTAAGGAGCACGAGCTATTGGTGCAGCTCCTGGTACAAGATCTATTTGAAATTCAACGGATCGATGTGGGGGTAATCCCGGTAATTCTTTCGGAAATACATCGAGAAATTCTTTTGCAATAGGAACATCATTGATGCTCTTTTCTTCAGTTTGTACTTTCTCGACGTGTGCTAGAACAGCATAGCAACCTTTTCTTATTAGTTTTTGTGCCTTCAAATTACTAATAAGATGTAGCTTCGTGTTGCCCTTTTCTCCGTACACCATTAAGGGTTTTCCTTTTTCTCGTATAATGCAAATTGCATTTTTGTAACAGACGATCTCTGATTTCACTTCTTTCAACCAGTCCATACCGATTATCACATCAAAACTCCCTAACTCTACTGGTATCAAATCAATCTTAAATGTTTCGCTAACCAGTTTAATTTCTCGATTCCGACATATATTATCTGCTGAAATTAATTTACCATTTGCTAATTCGAGTAAAAATTTACTATCCAAAGGCGTCAATGGACAACTTAATTTAGCACAAAAATCTCTACTCATATAGCTTCTATCCGCACCCGAATCAAATAAAACGTAAGCAGATTTATTGTCAATAAGAAACGTACCCGTAACAAGCTCCGGGTCTTCCTGTGCCTCTGCCGCATTAATATTGAAAACTCTTCCGCGGCCTTGTCCATTCGTGTTCTCCTGGTTCGGGCAATTTCTAATAATGTGGCCCGGTTTTCTACATTTATAACAAACTACATTGGCATAACTTGCTCCGACACTACTTGCTCCGCCATTACTCGTTCCGACACCATTTGTTCCTTTCGTTCTATTAACCCCTGGTCCGTAAACCTCACACTTCGCCGCGCTATGACCATTTCTTTTACACTTGTTGCAAAATTTGGTGCAGAACCCCGAGTGATACTTTTCACACCTTTGGCATAGCTGCTTCTGATTGTTGTTGTTGTTGCGGTTATTATTGTTGTTGGGATGATTGTTGTAGTTGCTGTTGCTGTTGTTGTTGTTGTTGTTGTTGTTGGGCCGTTTTTTGTAGTTGCGATTGATGTTGCGATTGTTGGGATAATTGTTGCGATTATTGTTGTAATTGTTGTTGTTGTTGTATTGTGATTCTTATCACCGTTATCCTCCCACTTTCTTTTGACTTGCTTCACATTGGCCTCTTCAGCAGTCTGTTCTTTAATTCTTTCTTCAATCTGGTTCACTAGTTTGTGAGCCATTCTACATGCCTGTTGTATAGAGGCGGGCTCGTGTGAACTTATATCTTCTTGAATTCTTTCCGGTAATCCTTTCACAAATGCGTCGATCTTCTCTTCCTCATCTTCGAATGCTCCCGGACACAATAGGCACAATTCTGTGAATCGTCTTTCGTACGTGGTAATATCAAATCCTTGGGTTCGTAACCCTCTAAGTTCTGTCTTGAGCTTATTGACCTCGGTTCTGGGACGGTACTTCTCGTTCATCAAGTGCTTGAATGCTGACCACGGTAGTGCGTACGCATCATCTTGTCCCACTTGCTCTAGATAGGTATTCCACCATGTTAACGCAGAACCTGTGAAGGTATGCGTAGCGTACTTCACTTTGTCCTCTTCAGTACACTTACTTATGGCAAACACCGATTCGACCTTCTCGGTCCACCGTTTCAATCCGATCGGTCCTTCGGTTCCATCAAATTCCAAAGGTTTGCAGGCAGTGAATTCTTTGTAGGTGCATCCTACACGATTTCCTGTACTGCTAGATCCAAGGTTATTGTTGGTATGTAGCGCAGCCTGTACTGCGGCTATGTTTGAAGCTATAAAAGTACGGAATTCCTCTTCATTCATATTCACGGTGTGTCGAGTAGTCGGTGCCATTTCCTTCAAAATAGTCAAATGGAACAAGTTAATCATACAGAATATTAAGAGTAGTTAATAGTATTTCGTAGCATAATATGAACTCATTTATAAAAGCTTTTTCTTCATATTAGCGTTTTATAAGTTTAAATTCGGGTAGTACCTACCCGTTAAGTTCATACTTAGTAGCTAATATACAATTCAACTACTACAATTCTATATGAAAAACTGATTATAATAATATTTCGCGTTCAAACTTTTATACAATATTTTACAAACTTACAATACCGCTTATTTTACATAAAGCATGAAATATAGCACACAATAACTTTGATACAAGATAGTTGTGAAGATAATTCTAGCTAGTACACAAGTCGTTCAGCAAAGACAATAAAGACACGTAATTCATACGTCCAGAAACAAGTCATGCATTCTGGTTTTACTAGGATTACTTCCCATCCTTGGTCTTGTGGAACATAACCGTTATGGCCGTTGATAAGACAGCGTGTTGTAACATCGTCAAAAGGACGAGGGTTACGTAATGTCCAACAGTCCCGTAATAATCTAAAAACCTCATTTCTTACCCCAATTACCGACTCCGTCACTTGTGGAAACGTTTTGTTTAATAGTTGTAGCCCGATGTTCTTGTTCTCACTTTGGTGAGAAGCGAACATTACTAATCCGTAAGCATAACATGCTTCTTTATGTTGCATGTTAGCCGCTTTTTCTAAATCACGAAGTCCAATATTCGGATATATTGAGTCAAAATAATTTCTTAACCCGTTGCGTAAAATAGCATTTGGGTTCCCCGCAATATATGCGTCAAAGTAAACACATCGTAACTTATAGGTTTCCCAATGTGCTATCCCCCATCTTTCAAACGAAAGTCTCTTATAAACCAAGACATTCTTGGAACGTTCTTCGAATGTCTTACAAACTGATCTCGCCTTAAATAGTTGTGCCGAGGAATTCTGGCCGACTCTAGACAAGATTTCATCAATCATGTCTCCGGGTAGGTCTCTTAAAATATTGGGTTGTCTATCCATTTTGTGTTTTTAAACTGTAAAATAGACAAGAGTTAGATTCATAAAAAAATACTTATTAATACAAGCAATTTTTACATATATCATAAAGCATAAGAACACTATATTACATATATTACACCACACGAATACAACTATCTTATTCCGACTCGCTCGTTTCTTCTTCTTCGGTTTTGGTTCGTTTTGCCAAGTTTCTAGGGATATATGATGTTCCCCTAATACGAGCCGTCGTTGTCCACATTGGTTTAGAAAAACCTGGTGGTTTAGAGGTTCCCGGGTCATTGTTACAACTTAAGGACTTCGGGGGTTGACGATACATATAAAGTTCATCGGGGTTGGAATTAGATTTCTCTATTTTTATGCCCTTTCCCTTATTATTTTCTTTTGCCTTTTTAAATTCAGTTGGGGTAATTTCTATAACATCATTGGAATTCTCGTCGGAATCCGATTCATCGGAGAATTGGTAATCCTCCCAATATTTTGCTTCCTTGGCGGAAACACCATTGACCATAATTAACCTTGGTCGGTTGGTTGAGGATTCTCTTTTACTTAACCATTTTATTATTTCCCCCACCGGTTCCGATTCTTCTTCCGGTTCCGATTCTTCTTCCGGTTCCGATTCTTCTTCCGGTTCCGACTCTTCTTCCGGTTCCTATTCGGGAACTTGTGAATCAGTCCACGAATCATTCCAATTTACATTTGACTCTTCATTATTATTAGGTGAGTCAATGGGACTTGTTCTAGAGGTAGACATCTATCACATAATATCAAACACGTTAAGAGATTAATATATCACATAATATTCATATGTTAAAAATATATAGTTTCCAACAAAAATGTTAAGCAATCATTTTTAAAGAAAACACGGTCGAAGTCCAGAATCACTAATGCATCCTAACAAACTCGATAAGACACACTAATGCAAATTTTCTGCTTCTCTAAGACCAACGCTCGGATACCAACTGAAATGTCCCGTTCTTATTGATTAAAAACGTTCCATATTAATTGATTTCGTTGCGAGGTTTTGACCTCTATATGAGACGTTTTTCAAAGACTGCATTCATTTTAAAACAAACCATAACCTTTATTTCATCAATAAAGGTTTAAAAAGCTTTACGTAGATTATCAAATAATGATAATCTAAAATATCCTGTTTACACACGACCATTACATAATGGTTTACAATACAAATATGTTACAACAAAATAAGTTTCTCGAATGCAGTTTTTACACAATATCATACAAGCATGGACTCCAAATCTCGTCCTTATTTAAGTATGCGACAGCGGAAGCTCTTAATAATCACCTGAGAATAAACATGCTTAAAACGTCAACAAAAATGTTGGTGAGTTATAGGTTTAACCTATATATATCAAATCATAATAATAGACCACAAGATTTCATATTTCAATACACATCCCATACATAGAGATAAAAATCATTCATATGGTGAACACCTGGTAACCGACATTAACAAGATGCATATATAAGAATATCCCCATCATTCCGGGACACCCTTCGGATATGATATAAATTTCGAAGTACTAAAGCATCCGGTTCTTTGGATGGGGTTTGTTAGGCCCAATAGATCTATCTTTAGGATTCGCGTCAATTAGGGTGTCTGTTCCCTAATTCTTAGATTACCAGACTTAATAAAAAGGGGCATATTCGATTTCGATAATTCAACCATAGAATGTAGTTTCACGTACTTGTGTCTACTTTGTAAATCATTTATAAAACCTGCATGTATTCTCATCCCAAAAATATTAGATTTTAAAAGTGGGACTATAACTCACTTTCACAGATTTTTACTTCGTCGGGAAGTAAGACTTGACCACCGGTTGATTCACGAACCTATAACAATATATACATATATATCAAAGTATGTTTAAAATATATTTACAACACTTTTAATATATTTTGATGTTTTAAGTTTATTAAGTCAGCTGTCCTCATTAGTAACCTACAACTAGTTGTCCACAGTTAGATGTACAGAAATAAATCGATAAATATTATCTTGAATCAATCCACGACCCAGTGTATACGTATCTCAGTATTGATCACAACTCAAACTATATATATTTTGGAATCAACCTCAACCCTGTATAGCTAACTCCAACATTCACATATAGAGTGTCTATGGTTGTTCCGAAATATATATAGATGTGTCGACATGATAGGTCGAAACATTGTATACGTGTCTATGGTATCTCAAGATTACATAATATACAATACAAGTTGATTAAGTTATGGTTGGAATAAATTTGTTACCAATTTTCACGTAGCTAAAATGAGAAAAATTATCCAATCTTGTTTTACCCATAACTTCTTCATTTTAAATCCGTTTTGAGTGAATCAAATTGCTATGGTTTCATATTGAACTCTATTTTATGAATCTAAACAGAAAAGTATAGGTTTATAGTAAGAGAAATAAGTTACAAGTCGTTTTTGTAAAGGTAGTCATTTCAGTCGAAAGAACGACGTCTAGATGACCATTTTAGAAAACATACTTCCACTTTGAGTTTAACCATAATTTTTGGATATAGTTTCATGTTCATAATAAAAATCATTTTCTCAGAATAACAACTTTTAAATCAAAGTTTATCATAGTTTTTAATTAACTAACCCAAAACAGCCCGCGGTGTTACTACGACGGCGTAAATTCGGTTTTACGGTGTTTTTCGTGTTTTCAGGTTTTAAATCATTAAGTTAGCATATCATATAGATATAGAACATGTGTTTAGTTGATTTTAAAAGTCAAGTTAGAAGGATTAACTTTTGTTTGCGAACAAGTTTAGAATTAACTAAACTATGTTCTAGTGATTACAAGTTTAAACCTTCGAATAAGATAGCTTTATATGTATGAATCGAATGATGTTATGAACATCATTACTACCTTAAGTTCCTTGGATAAACCTACTGGAAAAGAGAAAAATGGATCTAGCTTCAACGGATCCTTGGATGGCTCGAAGTTCTTGAAGCAGAATCATGACACGAAAACAAGTTCAAGTAAGATCATCACTTGAAATAAGATTGTTATAGTTATAGAAATTGAACCAAAGTTTGAATATGATTATTACCTTGTATTAGAATGATAACCTACTATAAGAAACAAAGATTTCTTGAGGTTGGATGATCACCTTACAAGATTGGAAGTGAGCTAGCAAACTTGAAAGTATTCTTGATTTTATGAAACTAGAACTTTTGGAATTTATGAAGAACACTTAGAACTTGAAGATAGAACTTGAGAGAGATCAATTAGATGAAGAAAATTGAAGAATGAAAGTATTTGTAGGTGTTTTTGGTCGTTGGTATATGGATTAGATATAAAGGATATGTAATTTTGTTTTCATGTAAATAAGTCATGAATGATTACTCATATTTTTGTAATTTTATGAGATATTTCATGCTAGTTTCCAAATGATGGTTCCCACATGTGTTAGGTGACTCACATGGGCTGCTAAGAGCTGATCATTGGAGTGTATATACCAATAGTACATACATCTAAAAGCTGTGTATTGTACGAGTACGAATACGGGTGCATACGAGTAAAATTGTTGATGAAACTGAACGAGGATGTAATTGTAAGCATTTTTGTTAAGTAGAAGTATTTTGATAATTGTTTTGAAGTCTTTCAAAAGTGTATGAATACATATTAAAACACTACATGTATATACATTTTAACTGAGTCGTTAAGTCATCGTTAGTCGTTACATGTAAATGTTGTTTTGAAACCTTTAGGTTAACGATCTTGTTAAATGTTGTTAACCCAATGTTTATAATATCAAAAGAGATTTTAAATTATTATATTATCATGATATTATGATGTACAAATATCTCTTAATATGATATATATACATTAAATGTCGTTACAACGATAATCGTTACATATATGTCTCGTTTCAAAATCATTAAGTTAGTAGTCTTGTTTTTACATATGTAGTTCATTGTTAATATACTTAATGATATGTTTACTTATCATAATATCATGTTAACTATATATATAACCATATATATGTCATCATATAGTTTTTACAAGTTTTAACGTTCGTGAATCACCGGTCAACTTGGGTAGTCAATTGTCTATATGAAACCTATTTCAATTAATCAAGTCTTAACAAGTTTGATTGCTTAATATGTTGGAAACATTTAATCATGTAAATATCAATCTCAATTAATATATATAAACATGGAAAAGTTCGGGTCACTACACGTTAAGTTCATACTTAGTAGCTAATATACAATTCAACTACTACAATTCTATATGAAAAACTGATTATAATAATATTTCGCGTTCAAACTTTTACACAATATTTTACAAACTTACAATACCGCTTATTTTACATATAGCATGAAATATAGCACAAAATAAATTTGATACAAGATGGTTGTGAAGATAATTCTAGCTAGTACACAAGTCGTTCAGCAAAGGCAATAAAGACACGTAATTCATACGTCCAGAAACAAGTCATGCATTCTGGTTTTACTAGGATTACTTCCCATCCTTGGTCTTGTGGAACATAACCGTTATGGCCGTTGATAAGACAGCGTGTTGTAATGTCGTCAAAGGGACGAGGGTTACGTAATGTCCAACAGTCCCGTAACAATCTAAAAACCTCATTTCTTACCCCAATTACTGACTCCGTCACTTGTGGAAACGTTTTGTTTAATAGTTGTAGCCCGATGTTCTTGTTCTCACTTTGGTGAGAAGCGAACATTACTAATCCGTAAGCATAACATGCTTCTTTATGTTGCATGTTAGCCGCTTTTTCTAAATCACGAAGTCCAATATTCGGATATATTGAGTCAAAATAATTTCTTAACCCATTGCGTAAAATAGCATTTGGGTTCCCCGCAATATATGCGTCAAAGTATACACATCGTAACTTATGGATTTCCCAATGTGATATCCCCCATCTTTCGAACGAAAGCCTTTTATAAACCAAGGCATTCTTGGAACGTTCTTCGAATGTCTTACAAACTGATCTCGCCTTAAATATTTGTGCTGAAGAATTCTGACCGACTTTAGACAAGATTTTATCAATCATGTCTCCGGGTAGGTCTCTTAAAATATTGGGTTGTCTATCCATTTTGTGTTTTTATACTGTAAAATAGACAAGAGTTAGATTCATAAAAAATACTTATTAATACAAGCAATTTTTACATATATCATAAAGCATAAGCACATTATATTACATATATTACACCACACGAATACAACTATCTTATTCCGACTCGCTTGTTTCTTCTTCTTCAGTTTTGGTTCGTTTTGCCAATTTTCTAGGGATATATGATGTTCCCCTAATATGAGCCGTCGTTTTCCACATTGGTTTAGAAAAACCTGGTGGTTTAGAGGTTCCCGGGTCATTGTTACAACTTAAGGACTTCGGGGGTTGACGATATATATAAAGTTCATCGGGGTTGGAATTAGATTTCTCTATTTTTATGCCCTTTCCCTTATTATTTTCTTTTGCCTTTTTAAATTCAGTTGGGGTAATTTCTATAACATCATCGGAATTCTAGTCGGAATCCGATTCATCGGAGAATTGGTAATCCTCCCAATATTTTGCTTCCTTGGCGGAAACACCATTGACCATAATTAACCTTGGTCGGTTGGCTGAGGATTTTCCTTTACTTAACCGTTTTATTATTTCCCCCACCGGTTCTATTTCTTCATCCGGTTCCGATTCTTCTTCCGGTTCCGATTCTTCTTCCGGTTCCGACTCTTCTTCCGGTTCCTCTTCGGGAACTTGTGAATCAGTCCACGAATCATTCCAATTTACATTTGACTCTTCATTATTATTAGGTGAGTCAATGGGACTTGTTCTAGAGGTAGACATCTATCACATAATATCAAACGCGTTAAGAGATTAATATATCACATAATATTCACATGTTAAAAATATATAGTTTCCAACAAAATTTGTTAAGCAATCATTTTTCAAGTAAACACGGTCGAAGTCCAGACTCACTAATGCATCCTAACAAACTCGATAAGACACACTAATGCAAAATTCTGGTTCTCTAAGACCAACGCTCGGATACCAACTGAAATGTCCCGTTCTTATTGATTAAAAACGTTCCATATTAATTGATTTCGTTGCGAGGTTTTGACCTCTATATGAGACGTTTTTCAAAGACTGCATTCATTTTTAAAACAAACCATAACCTTTATTTCATAGATAAAGGTTTTAAAAAGCTTTACGTAGATTATCAAATTATGATAATCTAAAATATCCTGTTTACACACGACCATTACATAATGGTTTACAATACAAATATGTTACAACAAAATAAGTTTCTTGAATGCAATTTTTACACAATATCATACAAGCATGGACTCCAAATCTCGTCCTTATTTAAGTATGCGACAACGGAAGCTCTTAATAATCACCTGAGAATAAACATGCTTAAAACGTCAACAAAAATGTTGGTGAGTTATAGGTTTAACCTATATATATCAAATCATAATAATAGACCACAAGATTTCATCTTTCAATACACATCCCATACATAGAGATAAAAATCATTCATATGGTGAACACCTGGTAACCGACATTAACAAGATGCATATATAAGAATATCCCCATCATTCCGAGACACCCTTCGGATATGATATAAATTTCGAAGTACTAAAGCATCCGGTACTTTGGATGGAGTTTGTTAGGCCCAATAGATCTATCTTTAGGATTCGCGTCAATTAGGGTGTCTGTTCCCTAATTCTTAGATTACCAGACTTAATAAAAAAAAGGGGCATATTCGATTTCGATAATTCAACCATAGAATGTAGTTTCACGTACTTGTGTCTATTTTGTAAATCATTTATAAAACCTGCATGTATTCTCATCCCAAAAATATTAGATTTTAAAAGTGGGACTATAACTCACTTTCACAGATTTTTACTTCGTCGGGAAGTAAGACTTGGCCACTGGTTGATTCACGAACCTATAACAATATATACATATATATCAAAGTATGTTCAAAATATATTTACAACACTTTTAATATATTTTGATGTTTTAAGTTTATTAAGTCAGCTGTCCTCGTTAGTAACCTACAACTAGTTGTCCACAGTTAGATGTACAGAAATAAATTGATAAATATTATCTTGAATCAATCCACGACCCAGTGTATACATATCTCAGTATTGATCACAACTCAAACTATATATATTTTGGAATCAACCTCAACCCTGTATAGCTAACTCCAACATTCACATATAGAGTGTCTATGGTTGTTCCGAAATATATATAGATGTGTCGACATGATAGGTCGAAATATTGTATACGTGTCTATGGTATCTCAAGATTACATAATATACAATACAAGTTGATTAAGTTATGGTTGGAATAGATTTGTTACCAATTTTCACGTAGCTAAAATGAGAAAAATTATCCAATCTTGTTTTACCCATAACTTCTTCATTTTAAATCCGTTTTGAGTGAATAAAATTGCTATGGTTTCATATTGAACTCTATTTTATGAATCTAAACAGAAAAAGTATAGGTTTATAGTCGGAAAAATAAGTTACAAGTCGTTTTTGTAAAGGTAGTCATTTCAGTCGAAAGAACGACGTCTAGATGACCATTTTAGAAAACATACTTCCACTTTGAGTTTAACCATAATTTTTGGATATAGTTTCATGTTCATAATAAAAATCATTTTCTCAGAATAACAACTTTTAAATCAAAGTTTATCATATTTTTTAATTAACTAACCCAAAACAGCCCGCGGTGTTACTACGACGGCGTAAATCCGATTTTACAGTGTTTTTCGTGTTTCCAGGTTTTAAATCATTAAGTTAGCATATCATATAGATATAGAAAATGTGTTTAGTTGATTTTAAAAGTCAAGTTAGAAGGATTAACTTTTGTTTGCGAACAAGTTTAGAATTAACTAAACTATGTTCTAGTGATTACAAGTTTAAACCTTCAAATAAGATAGCTTTATATGTATGAATCGAATGATGTTATGAATATCATTACTACCTTAAGTTCCTTGGATAAACCTACTGGAAAAGATAAAAATGGATCTAGCTTCAACGGATCCTTGGATGGCTCGAAGTTCTTGAAGCAGAATCATGACACGAAAACAAGTTCAAGTAAGATCATCACTTGAAATAAGATTGTTATAGTTATAGAAATTGAACCAAAGTTTGAATATGATTATTACCTTATATTAGAATGATAACCTACTGTAAGAAACAAAGATTTCTTGAGGTTGGATGATCACCTTACAAGATTGGAAGTGAGCTAGCAAACTTGAAAGTATTCTTGATTTTATGTAACTAGAACTTGTAGAATATATGAAGAACACTTAGAACTTGAAGATAGAACTTGAGAGAGATCAATTAGATGAAGAAAATTGAAGAATGAAAGTGTTTGTAGGTGTTTTTGGTCGTTGGTGTATGGATTAGATATAAAGGATATGTAATTTTGTTTTCATGTAAATAAGTCATGAATGATTACTCATATTTTTGTAATTTTATGAGATATT